>NC_084996.1:22600447-22627947 GCF_963854185.1 Sardina pilchardus | reverse complement strand
TCTCTCTCTCTGTGTGTCTGTCTCTATGTGTGTGTGTGTGTGTGTGTGTGTGTCTCTCTCTCTCTCTCTCTCTCTCTCTCTCTCTGTGTGTGTGTGTGTGTGTTTGTTTGTCCTGTTTTGATCAAGAACTGTTTTATCTGTTCTGGTTGACCACCTGCAAATGCAGTTTTGTGTTTTATCAGTTATACCCAAACCCAATCAGCCAGTTTGAATGTGTGTGTGTGTGTGTCTGTGTGTCTGTGTGTCTGTGTGTCTGTGTGTTTTATCAGTCATACCCAAACCCAATCAGCCAGTTTGAATCCACACAGGGTTGTGCTGTGTTGTTTGTTTGAAGCCATAATAGCAAATTTGAGGAATTGATTATAAAAGTGTTCCTCGGAGAACTATCATCCTAGGAGTTCTTTTGAAACACTACAGTAGTTTTCTCGGTGACATTGCTACAAAGAAACATCTTGGCATGTTGTGTAAGCGTGTGATGCAATTCTATATGCATGAATTCTGAACATTATCCTTTTATCAGCAAACAGTGGCTTAACCTTCCCCCGAGACTGTCAACACACCAGTTGCCAACTGGGTTCCCTTCACAGCACACACATACACACACACACACACACACACACACACACACACACACACACACACACACACACACACACACACACACACACACACACACACACACACACACACACACACACACACATTTTGAGGGCATGCTTAAGCCTCCTTTCCAGAGGATGCAAGGCCTAATAATGAAAGATTACAGCATTAACATATGCTATTTTCAGGAAGACACACAGATTCTCAAAAGCCCTGTTGACTAAAATGACTTGCCCTAAGTGTATCATTTTGATTTGATTTGACTAAGCTATTTCAAGCTGTCTTCATCTATGAGTCACAAACAGCGTATACATAACTATCAATCAACAGAACATAGTGCAAGGACAAACAGGTGGAGAGAGTGCCACAGCAATGGGGCTCTTCCACTGGTGTCAGCTCAACTCGACTTGGCTCTGCTCTACTCTACTCGATTTTGGTTCGGGGAGTTTGTTTCCCACTGCAACAAAGTACCCCCATAAGCTAGCCGATTGCCATAGCAACGCTGAAGAAAACAACTGTAATGTCATTAACGTCACCTTTTGGTACCGGCTCAGCTCACTTTGAACCTCAACGGAGGTGATATCAAAAATAGCAACAGGTACCAGTTTACCAAAAAACAAAAAAAAGTGAGTTGAGTGGAGTTGAGCTGATAGCATGCAGTGGAAAAGCCTCCATAATAGTGCTATTTGGACATGTGTGATGGTGCGCTGTCTGCTTGTGTTGTTCTCGTCTGCTCTCCACAGTGAAGGCATCCCCCTCCCTCCTGTCCGTCAGCACACACCCCCCCTCCCTCCTGTCTGTCAGCACACAGCCCCCCTCCCCCCTCCCGCTCCCATCAGCACCAACAGGGCCCTCTACTGTACATGACAGCTGACAGCTGACGTGGAGCGCTGCTGTTTTCCGGAGGGATCCGCTCCGCTGCACCTATACACCCATCATCATCATCATCATCATCCCAGCGCTCTGCGGTGCGCTACGCTATACGCTACCTCCGCTACGCTACCTCCGCTACGCCCTGCTGCATTAATAATGCATTGTGCTGTGGAGGCAAGTGTCAGCTGTGACTGCACCATCCCCAGCTGCTGCTTGCCTATAGTGGCGTGCTCGTGCGGTTCTGCTATACGGGCTGCCATGCAGGGCCCAAACGAGATCAAGTGCTGTGGAGGCAGCGGAGGCAGCACAGCTACAGATGGGCACGGGCACGGGGTTGGCTCTCCGCACATCTCCTCTTCATTACTTAATATCGCTTTATATTCCGTCTCTTTCATCTCTCAGAACTGTCAGCACTTCCCTCCGATCAGAATGGGACCTGTGGACCTGTACAAGTGGGTCATCTCTTGAAAATGGCGTCTCTGTGTTAACTGGCTCGCTCAGAGTTAATCTGCAACATCAAAAAATGCATCTGCATTTCAACCGCTCCAGAAATAGCAGATGAGCCTGTTATTCTTAGCACATGACCTCACATGTGGAGAGTAGTTATATTCACTGTCATGATAAATAGACCTATTAGGTGCAGGCTGTGGATTCTAGTCCCACGATTGTGAATTGCTTCTGTTGGGTTTTGCCTCAAGCTGTGCATTCTGAGTGTTTACTCAAAACAAACTCTAGACCAGACTATTGAATCGGACAGAGCCATAAACAATACCGGAGCCCATCAACACGTTGCTTAAGGAGCACTAAAGGCTCGGCAGGTCTAACATCAACAAGCTCTATCCAGCATGGCAGACCTAAACTAGTGCGTAGACATGCAGTGCGAATATGGGACACCCTCCTCTATGCAGAGATCGCAGCATATTATATAAGGATACAAGGATACAAGGTTTATTTGTCACATACATAGAATTGCGTACGGAGTCATTTGAACGATGCCCATGATCACGCCTCTTTTGCAGTGGAATCAAAGTGCAGCTTCCCCAGACTAATGTTCAATCTTAAAAGATTGAGTGTAGTATGACGAAAACCAGACTAAGAGAGAATATATATAATGTACAATATATTGGAAGATACGGATATGAATCGCTTTTTATATGAAGGACTGCACACTAAGGGGAGTCAGCAGTGGATATGGCATGATGGTGATGAGAGACAGCTCTGAAGTGATGAGTGACTGAATAATTCACAACTTTCTGGAAAACATTAAATCCCACGTAGACCGAGAGGTCCTAAGGTTGTTGCAAATGACTGCAATGTTCAAGCCTTTCAAGCCTCAGGCCAAAAGAATCGTACGCGTTCACCTCTGTTCCAGCTGTCCGCGAGTGAGTGACTGAGCTCTTGCACTGTTTGATTTTTATAAACTCATAGTTTTTGTCTGGCTCAGAGGTCTGGTGTCCACAGCCATTTATATTTAACTAGACCTGGCCAACAGGTAATAGCAAGGCCTCTTGTGGTCTTGTGCCAGGTCCACACACACACACACTCCCTAACACACATGAACACACACACACACACACACACACACACACACACACACACACACACACACACACACACACACACACACACACACACACACTCACACACACACACACACACACACACACACACACACACACACACACACACACACACACACACACACACACACACACACACACATGTTGTGAGTGGTTTGCCGAATGAGAGAGTGAGTCAGGGATTGATTGCGGAGCATGGGTTGTATTGAGCCGCTGATAACAAGCAGCTCTTGTTCTGTTGGGCTGAGCTGAGCAGTGGATCGATGGTCAAGTGCGGCCGCCAGCCGAGCACCCGACGCGCCCGTGCCAGGCTGCCAGGGCACCGTGTGATGTCACACGTATGGAAACATCCGCCGACACAGCAGGAGACGCTTTCCCTTTTCCCTTCATAGGGAGAGAGAAAAAAAATAAAACGCAAAGCAGATCTTCACACCACACGGCAGCCGGACGAGCACACAGATCCCATTTCAGGTGTTACGGAGAGAGAGGCCTCAGCAGCAGAAGTTTCACATGTGAGTTTGTAATTGTATTCCATCGATACATGTATTCATACTTTCCTGTGAGGCAGCTGATGCAACAGAGCCGCAGAGCTGCTTCTAAATGGGCAGTCTGCTTACACTGGCACAGACACTGCACGCTCATCTCTCTATCGCTGGGCACATCATTACTATCTGATAATAACACTGTCTTTGACTTTGAAAGGTTATCACGCTGTTTGATTTTACTAATCAGATGCATTTTTTACACAAGAGGTTATTCTTTTTGTTGCTATTTGACCTTACATCAATGCAACCTATTTTCACATGGGCCAGTTTGTTGTTTCACAACAAATGAAACATCTAAATAAAATCCCCAAAGGCGGTCATGAATTGGTCATACTTCTTCAGCAGAGTGATATGATTGCAGAAGAAAGATGTGGTCAAATATCTTGTTAAATAACAGTGAGTCTCCTTCACTGTTACAGGTTTATTTCAACTGCTTACACACACTGAATCTTTGCTTGTCACACAGTTTTTGAAACCTGTCACTCAAATACCCATCATAACAAATGATGTGACACAGCCAATATAAGTTAGTTCAGAGGTTGTTGAACAGTGCAGGTTCATATCAACAATGGACAGAAACAGAAATCAGTGAGGTATTCAGAGTACATTGCAGGCTATAGACGGCAATGTACTCCTCGTTTACTGAAAGTCTTTTTTAGTATACTGTTTTTCACAATGTCTGAAACACATGTTTAAGATGCAGAATGCATTTACTGATTGAAAACAATGGCCATTTCTCCTGGGGCCATATGAGCTGCCTTGAACACTGTGTGTTCCATTTTGTGATGTAGTGTGTCATGAAAGCTCAGTAGCGTTTTCATTCTGACTTGGTGAGATGATCTGAAGCAGTGTTCGGTTTTCAGCACAGATGCAAGTGTTTTGAGGGGATTGTTCAGTTTTGCAGAGGTCAGAAAAGGTTTTGGGAGTGCAGACTGAGATTTGGTATTTGTGTTTGATATTTTGAGAAAAGGGTGGCAGGTATTCAGAGGCATCTAGCAGATAGTGAGATGGTGTTTGCAGTGTGTGACACATTTTTTTCTAACTTAGAGACTGCATAATACTGATTAGAGCACCTTTAAGGATAAGTACAACACCAACTCTCTCTCTCCCTCTCTCCTTCTCTCTCTCTCTCTCTTTATGTGTGTCAGAATGTGTGTTTGGGTTTCCGCGCGTGTGTATACGTGTGTGTGTGCGTACATACGTTTGTGCGTTCGTGCATACGTATGTTTGTGTGTGTGTGTGTGTAACAGAAACAAAGTGTGAGATTAAAATGCATGGCCACGTTCACAGAGTTTATGCACAGAAGTCCCAATTACAGCTGATCCTCTGCCAACTCTTGTCATCGTCATCCTTAGTTAATGTTGGTGCGTTTAAGAGGCGGAGGATACATTATTTCACACTGCACAGACAAACAGGAGATTTCTGTGGGCTTCTGTGTGACCTGCCCATACGTCCATTGGTTACATTTCACTGAAATGTAACTGAAAATGACCATAGACAATGATGAACCTTGAGTCAGTGTTCAGTAAAAAAATGGACAAAGTGTAGGATACTTTAACCAGAGCTCAAAACTTTGAATAAGAACATCAGTTCATATTCTCTCTTTTTCTCTTGCTCTTCCTCTATCACTCTCTTTCTCGCTTCCTTTCTCACTCCATATCCCTCTCTCTCTTTCTCTCTCTGCAACTCTACTTGTTGTGTATCTGCTCAGAGGTCCTATGGCAGAAGGAATGAGGCAGACATCCTTGCTTGCAGATGTTTGCTTATACTGTAGGTTCATAGGCACGGTATTATAATAAAATACACTTCACACAGCCCATCACACCTGTAGCATGCACACACACACACACACACACATGCACGCGCACACACGCACACACACACACACACACACACACACACACACACACACACGCACACGCACACACACACGCACACGCACACACACACACACACACACACACACACAGACACACACAGACACACACAGACACACACACACACACACACACACACACACACACACACACACACACACACACACACACACACACTCACAGTTGTGGGCTCTCTGCTCCCTGAAGCCACTCTGGGCACAGCCATGTGCCACTAACGCAGGGCACTACTCCATGTCCACTCAGTCCACTGCAGGACAAACCAGCTCATCAACATAACATGCAGACAGACACACAATTCAGACAAGACAAGATTCAGTTCCATTCCATCAAGTGCTCCTTGAACGGACTGCTTTGATGATGATAATAATGATCATGAATAATGATAATAATATTAACAACAATAATAATAATAGTTATTATTATTATCATTATAAAGGACCACTTTTGCATGTGTGCTTTTACTTAATTAAATGAGTATGGGTTGGGTTATGGGTCAAATATTTATGATTTATTCTGTAAATTAGATGTCTTGTTTTTATGTTGTTTGTACTTTTTTTTGTTTATGCTTTTTTTTATATAATAATGATAATAATAATGATAATAATAATAATAATAATAATAACAACAACAACAATAATAATAATAATGATGGTAATACAAATAGCCTAATGATAACCCTAAATATTATGATAATAGGTTATTTGCATATGACAGTTATTCATTAAAATGCTCCTTAGTTAAAGAGCAGTATTTATAGAAGGGTTGAACCCTACCCCATGAAGAGTAAGATTAATTTGAAAGGGGAGATGTTTGATGATTGGGGAAGTTGTCTGATTATTGCCTCGTTCAGAACCGTCTCTGTGCCTCTCCTTTGAGGTGCCTAGCACAGAGGACTCATTGACATCTTATCTTACACTATACATTCTGACATTTGTTTAACAGACACACACACACACACACACACACACACACAATTAGTGGCTTTATGTGTACTATAAGGTTATAAAACAGCCTTTGAGAGGAACAGAGGGTTTTTGTTAACTATAAAAAGATGATGTCCGAGTCTGTCTATCTGTTTCTCTCTCTCTCCCATGTGTCTCTGTCTTTTCAGTACTGTGATGCTTCCTAGAAAACCTTAATATGGCTACTTGTAAAGTGCTTTATATAGGTGCACAGAGGAGGTTTGTCAGAAACCCCCTCCCTTCAACTGATCTTTGTTGTATGTCACTATGGCAACCTACAGTATATGGTCAGAGTTGTTGGAGCATTGACAAATTTAAAATGTTCCACGTTTGAGAGCCCTCGTGAGAGGGTGCAAATGTCATTCAGTGATGTCATCTACAAGGACTCCACGGATAGAGCCTGTATTTAACCATTTGTTCCGATCCAAGTTACTGTCACTCTGACCCTGAGCTGCTGATAGCACTGACTGAAATGCTGAGGAACAACTGTTCTGACATGATGGAAACGTGGTGCTCCAGATCAAATGCACAGATATTTGGGCAAATTCTAGAGCAGACGCCACACACTGCCATGCACAAATCAACAAGATGCGTATGTAAACAACATATTAACGGCTAGTATCAACATAAGCTAAGTTAGGCATGAGGAGACATAATGAGCTCTTATGGATTTTTTTTTCTAAGGCTAACAAGCCTACTCCTACCAGGCTAACAAGCCTGGTAGGAGTAGTATTTGGGAAATATTTATTTTTGCATGTTTTGCAACCAGGAGCCAAATGCAGAGTGAAAAGACTAAAAGAGTTTAGGTCTGTCTGCTCTTTGAATAGAAACGTGAGATGAAATGTCTGCCATATTAATCCATCAGATAAAAAGCAGTGCCTTTATCTTCTCTACTGATCCATCCGAATCTTCTCTGAGGATCTCTTCGGTCAGTTGCCATGGTGAAGGAATGCTTAATGAACATGTGTGAGAACACATATCTAATGGAATACTTCAGTATCCGCTATAAACCTGGACCGTTCAACATTCCACCGCTGTGCAAGGACACAAGAGCTTGTTGACCTTCTGGAAAGTTCCTCAAGATGGGGAACGAGTGTGATTGGAGCTCAGTGGCATCTGCATGTTCCAAGTGACTCTCCTTCACAACACAACACAAGCACCTTTACCTGGTCTTTGGGTTTAGCAAGCATGACTAGAATTTGGAGTTGCTGTTGGAAGCTATTTCAGAATGGTAGGCTGCTGAGTAGCTGATTGTAGTGTGTGTGTGTGTGTGTGTGTGTGTGTGTGTGTAGGAGGGTTTTGTAGTGAAGGGGAATTTAGTTTAATTTGTTTTCTTTCCAAATGAAAGTATGGAGGCATATATTGGTCTGAAGTGCATCTCTGTACACAGAGGCATTGAGAGCAAATGAGGAAATAGCACGCATGGAAATAGCAACAGGATTGTCAGGAGCCGTTACTTCAATCTGAGTTATTAGCTGCTCAAAACAGGCCTCCTGCTGACACACTTTGCTGTGGCCTAGTTTTAGAGGCGGCTTCTCGCTGTTATGCCAGAGTTGTTACTCGGAGGAAGGTTCGTACGGTTTGCGTGCCGTGCCGTGCCGTGCCGTGTCTGTGATGTCTACGTGCTCGGCCCTCATCTCGTCCGTGATCTACGCGGACGAAGTGTGGAATGTTCCAGAATGCCAGATGACCAGCGCTTTCTCATTCATTGGATTACGCTGTGAGATGTCAGGAGAATCTATCATGTGTCCGAGACACTGGCCGCAGGCTCGGCTATCTGTTTCTGATAACTGCTGCATATTGAATGGAACACACTGAGGAAGACACTAAGCCCAAATGCGTCTGTGTAATAAAATAAAATAAAATAAAATTGACTTATGCAAGAGTGCAGTGTTTTCTCTCCTCTTATGCAGCATATTGCCCCTGCTTCCTTCACTTGTATTCATCAGGTGATGTCCAAGTATACTGTATAGCCCATCCAGGGCTAACCTGGAAAAGAGCATCAAAAAGGCCACGCACAACCACAAGCTAAGGATCGAGGATCACTTCAAAAACAACTCTGGGGGGCGCTGTGGCGCAGCAGGCTACAGCGCTCGTACCATATACGGGTCCGAGTGCCCACGGGGACCCAGGTTCGAATCCGGCCTGCGGTCATGTCCCGATCCCACCCCATCTCTCTCTCCCACTTGTTTCCTGTCTACTCTTCACTGTACTATAACATTAAAGGCAAAAAGGCCAAAAAATATACTTAAAAAAAAAAAAACTACTCTGACCCCTGACACATGTGGCAAGGCATCCAGGCCATCGCTGATTACAAAACTAACCCCCCACCAATGCTGCCACCACCACCACTGTCACCTCTTTGCCTGATGAGCTGAACCACTTCTATGGCCTCGTTGGCGGGGACAACAAGGAGGTGGCCATCAACATACTGTAGATATATAAATGGCCATCAAGGCTGAGGTGTCTACTGATCACCAGCCCCTCACACTCCCCCACCTATGTGTGTGTGTGCAGCACTGAGCAGGACTAATGCACCTAAGGCTGCTGGTCCTGATGGTACACACACACACACACACACACACACACACACACACACACACACACACACACACACGCGCGCACACACACACACACACACACACGCACACACACACACACACACACACACACACACACACACACACACACTGAGCAGGACTAATGCACGTAAGGCTGATGGTACACACACACATACATACACACACACACACACACACACACACACACACACACACACACACACACTGAACAGGACTAATGCATGTCTCCTGATGGTACACACACACATACACACACACACACACACACTGAGCAGGACTAATGCAGGTAAGGCTGCTGGTCCTGATGGTACACACACACACACACACACACACACACACACAGGCAGCTGTCCCCACGTACTACAGTATAAGACTGGCATAGTTAATATCTCTAGCCCAAGCAGCTGTCCCCACGTACTACAATATAAAACCACTTCCATCATGCTAGTGCCAAAACACTCCACTACAACAAGCCTTCAGGACTTCCGTCCAGTTGCACTATCGCTATTATCATGAGGCGCACTTACTGTAGCCCATTTGTTGTGACAAATACATACAGTATATTGGAGAGACATATCTCCACTTGTACACTCTCTCTCCCTCTCTCTCTCTCTCTCTCTCTCTCTCTCTCTCTCTCTCTCTCTCTCTCTTCTCAGTTCCTGCCTAGATCCCCCTCTCATTTGTCTTACATACTGTCATCAGGTAACACTGACATAATGAGCTAATCTAGTGCATGTCCAAACAAAAAGACGGCAGTGGGAGGAGACAGATGGCTTCTAGAATGTTCTAATCACCCTGAGAGCTGATCTGGGATGATTAGATCTAACCAAGTGCTGAAAGGGTGAACATCTCGTATCGATTGCTTGTCTTAACAAAAGCAAAACCATACACAATATAACAAAATATAACAACAACAACAACAAATACAAATACAACAATAGGAACAAAGACAGACTTTTCGATGCTATTTCATTGCTGGGCGGCTTCTTCACTAGCAAAACCCTGCTCATAAATGCACCCTCTCTGTTGTCAGGAGCACTATTAGATGGCAGCAGATGCATGATTACGGTGAACGATATAACCAGCGCGTAAACTTGATGACTCACTGTTGATGACTCACTGTTAATTGCTAAAAGTGGCATCGGTGCACGTGGATGGAATTTGTTCCGAAGGTGGCCTTGTGCAGAGGCAGCCAGCTGAGTGTGCCCCTACACCGGTTCTCCAGAGTGGTTCCATTGAAGAACCTTTTTCAGTGCTTCAAAGAGTCATCGAGGCAACAGTTACAGAACCATTTAATTGCTGGCAAAATGACATGCCATAATATGCCTACAGTAGGCCATATATGATCCGGGGCTCTGAAGAATCATTTCCGACGTGGCCAGTGTGCACCAATAAGGAGAATGGCGTCTCTAACGTGGCCAGTGCGCACCAATAAGGAGAATGGAGTCTCTAACGTGGCCAGTGCGCACCAATAAGGAGAATGGAGTCTCTAACGTGGCCAGTGCGCACCAATAAGGAGAATGGAGTCTCTAACGTGGCCAGTGCGCACCAATAAGGAGAATGGCGTCTCTAACGTGGCCAGTGCCCACCAATAAGGAGAATGGCGTCTCTAACGTGGCCAGTGCGCACCAATAAGGAGAATGGAGTCTCTAACGTGGCCAGTGCGCACCAATAAGGAGAATGGAGTCTCTGACGTGGCCAGTGCGCACCAATTAGGGGAATGGCGTCTCTGACGTGGCCAGTGCGCACCAATAAGGGGAATGCCGTCTCTAACGTGGCCAGTGCGCACCAATAAGGGGAATGGCGTATCAAAGGTGTTATTGAACATAGTGGAAAAGGTGAATTCCTTCATAGTGTTTAATGAGATCACTGCTAATGAGATATGGACTGCCCAACCCCCACTATTCACAAAGCTACTAATCAATCATGATGGGCATAAACCTGCCTTTAGCAGGGCAGCCAGTCAGCATTTGGTCCTTTGTTCTCGTTCACTGGCGAGCATTGATTGATCACGGACAGCGATAATGGTATGAGAACATGATGCCTGCGAGCAGCAGGGTTTGTGTCCTCTTAAAGATATCTCCGTTTCGCTGTCCTGACCGTGTTCTGCGTCCAGAGGCCCACAGCACAGCACGGCTCTGCACGATGTCCACGCACGGCTGGCTCCCAAGGACCGTCCACCTCATCAGGTGAGCTTTCACTGCTTTAACTGCGGGCAGAAGCCAATAAACAGAAACACTTCAAGGACACGCTGGACGATGGGAATGGACCCAGAGAGCGTCATGCTGTCAGTCTGACATCTATCCTCATTACACACACAGTAGTACAGGACACCTCCAAATATGCATGATCAGATGAGGAAGATATCATTGTTGCATGTAATGCCATACTTACAGTAGAACATAGTGGTAGAGAAGAGATGGGATAACAGCAGTAAACAATATGTAAACAACCGGTAAACAACACAGTAAACAATGTGTATACAACACAATAAACAACCTGTAGACAAAACAGTCCCATGTCATGCTGTGCAGTGTTATATAGGCTTGCTTGTTCATTGGCCACAGAGGGAAGCCCCCTGTCCCTTCCCCCACAAGGAATTTGAACTCCTCGCCTGGGTATATCTGAGAAATAAATCACTATTCAACATGTACTGCTCTGTTTATTTCATGCTTTACATCTGGCTGGAACAGATGGAGATTTATGTTTGTTATGATGATGTTCGCCATTAGAGTTGAAGTCATGGATTAGAATGAATCGCACAGATTTATTTTTTACATGTTGGAGATGTGATTCCCTTTATCATTTATTTTTTTATATATAAAGCCCGTGTTTCGATTGATTTTCTTTTCACTGCAGTGTGTCACTTCTCTCACACAAATACAACATGCACACGCAGCCATGGAAACACAAGCACAAACACACACACACACACACACACACACACACACACACACACACACACACACACACACGTACCCTTACACACACACACACACGCACAAACACATGCGCGCAAGTGTGCGCACACACACACACACACACACACACACACACACACAAACACACACATGCACACAAACACAGACACTCTCAGACTGCGATGGCGCTTTGAGTTTGTCCAGCACCCTGCTGGTCAGTGGGTGTCCGGAGGAGATGTGAAGAGGTCTGAAAGGACCCACTCCAGACACCCTTCTCCACACACACACACACCCACTCCAGACACCCTTCTCCACAAGGCACACACCTCCTTGTGCTCCGGGGCCTGATGAGCGTCTGACATTATCTTCCCTCTTGAGCTTTTTCATTTGCACAAGCAACACAGAAGCACAAACACAAAACCTCAACAGCTTTCATCCAGACTGTGCAAATAAATAACAAGTCCCTGGCCAGCATCCTCTCATATGAAAATGAAGCGTTTTTCAGCTTTGATGTGTAATGACAGATAGCCCTGGGAACAAAAGAACACAGTGAGCTTCATTACTGAAGGGGATGTAAATATTATGCTGAAATTACAGCGTAGATACACAATTTAAAGTATAAGCTATAAACAAAGGAAATGATCACAGACTCATGTTTTCTTCAAGTAAGATTGTAATGTCTTCATCTTATACAGTAAAGGTAACAGGTAATTAGAATAGTCAAATACATGCAGTGAAGTAGGATATAGATTACGCCCTCTGAAATGTAGTGCACTAGAAATGTACAGTTGGGTGAAAATGAAGCATTCCTATAAGGTACAAGTACTTCAAAACTGTTCTGTAACTGTCTAGCAGTTCCTCTCCACCCCTGATGCATGTGAATAACGGGACATATTATCTCCATTCTTACTGGCACTGCATCCCAGCTCCATTATTCTCCTGAATGAGGTCTGCTCCATGCTTCCCAAATATCTCCTGAATGAGGTCTGCTCCATGCTTCCCAAACATCTCCTGAATGAGGTCTGCTCCATGCGTCATCTCCTGAATGAGGTCTGCTCCATGCTTCCCAAACATCTCCTGAATGAGGTCTGCTCCATGCTTCCCAAACATCTCCTGAATGAGGTCTGCTCCATGCGTCATCTCCTGAATGAGGTCTGCCCCATGCTTCATCTCCTGAACCCCTAACCCTTACCCTAACCCAAACCCCAACCCCTTCCAGCCAGCATTGCCTTGCCTAACCCTTACCCCAAACCCCAACCCTTCCAGCCAGCACTGCCTTGCCTAACCCATACTGTACCCAAACCCTTCCAGCCAGTGTTGCCTTGCCTAACCCATACTCTACCCAAACCCTTTCAGCCAGCGTTGCCTTGCCTAACCCTTACCCTTACCCCAACCCCTTCCAGCCAGCGTTGCTTTGCCTAACCCTTACCCCAACCCCTTCCAGCCAGCGTTGCCTTGCCTAACCCTTACCCTTACCCCAACCCCTTCCAGGCAGCATTGCCTTGACGTTGATGGTGGGGCCCCAAAGGACCATATATTATATCGGCATAACTTACGAGTGTTTCAAGGCTTTGGGAAATGAGTTCCTGAACACCTTTTGACATCAGATAAATGCGCAGTCTCTGATTCTTACATTTGAGCTCAGCAGCCAATGAAATGGCACTCTTGCTGAGATCATGTTTTGATTATTATGTTTATGGCTTGGTCCATGTGTCCCCATTCAGAAGTCCAGGACTGTGTACAAACTCTGTTTTCCTTTTCTTTTTTTCTGTGGGTTTTTCCTTTATTCATTTGTATTTTTCTGAATGCACACCTATGAGGAATAATTTGTTAAATGTGATCTAATGTAATATGAATGCTAAGAGTATGTTTCAGTTATCTCTCCATTGTGGCTTTGCTTGAGAGACACATTCTATTACTCACCTGTCTGTGGTCTTTCAGTAGCTAATAGCTTATGTTGGCTCATAAAGTCAAGATCAGGTGTTACAGCTTCCCCTCGATAAGACATCTGTTGATTTTATTTGCACTGAAACCCAGCCTTTAAGTACCACAAGGTCTACCATACATAATGTAAAAGAAAAACATTGTCAGACAAGGTTTTCATGATACATCTCAAAAGGCATAATTATGGCCACATGTGTACATTTGTTTTACCAACCATTAAGGTCACCCACATGATTTCTGTTACCTGGCAACAGTCACCTGAGAGGACATATAGAGGTGGCATAGTTATACTGTGTACACCTGTGTCTCTGTGGTGTCATTTTAATCTGAGTCATAGCCTTTCATAACAGACGGAGAGAGAGAGAGAGAGAGAGAGAGAGAGAGAGAGAGAGAGAGAGAGAGAGAGAGTCAAGTTATCCAATTAAATGTAACAACCAATAAACCAACAAAAATGTGGAACTTCCCAAATGTTTTCTGGCATAACGAGGTGAGGCAATGGGATTGGATTGGAGATTCTTTATTGTTCCCAACATTGGAAGTACAGTAGGTATGTTAGTACACTCCCAAAGAAAAATTGCCCACAAATAGATTCTTTATTGTCCAGTTGGGATGATAATTTCCACACATTTTCCTTTGTTCTTCAGCAAACAAGTAGCACATATGTAACACATATGATCCACCCAAGTGACATAGAGTATAACTCATTCTTATTCAACACCAAACACACATCACATTAAGGCACCCACATACAGTACTGTAGACAGGGTTCATACACATTTCCACCAGAGAATTTCCATGACTTTTCCATGATATTTTCACACCATGACCATATATTTCTCATCAACTAGTGCTACATTAATAATAGATATGACGCGTGAGATAACGGGATGGTTACCTAGAAGGAATGCTCTCAAAACATAAAAGTTTACCCATCGGTTGTGACACAAGTGTGAGACATGACCTGCCCAAATGAGATATGTTTCAGAGTTGAATTGGGTGAAGCAAATTTCCATGACTTTTCCAAAACTTTTGGGATGTTTTTTGTTTTCCAAAACCTTTCCAGGCCTGGAAATTGGTTTTTCAAATTCCATAACTTTTCCAGGTTTTTAAAAAACGTATGAACCCTGTGTAGACACATCAAAAAAGTTAAAACTACAACACAGGTGATGGCAGCACTACAGCTTGCTCAGCACAACACATTTTTGAAATAGGCTTTAGTCGGGAGTAGTGGGAAGAATTGATTGGATGGTCTGAATCAGCTGCTATTGTACAGTACATGCTAGGCGTGTGATGATGACTGTGTCATTCATGTCTAATAGGCCGGGTGTGGGGAGATTGATTATCTTGGAGGCAATATGGGAGATTTCTGTGAGTATAAATCAATTGAGTCTGAAGGAACACTGTGGCCTGTGATGAAGTGGTCCCATTCGTTTGTGATTTGTCATCAGCTCCACCTGACTCATGGTACAGCAACATTCATGGTGCAAGAGGTTAGTTAGAGGTTTGGTGTGAAGTTCAGCTGTAGGCCTATTCTAATGTGTGCAAACTCAAACACATGCACATGGAAAGGCACTTCACAAATAAAGTTCATTTATTTATAAAAGCGTCATATTTTGTACCGCTTTGCGGTACATCTAGTTATTAGTAGTAGTTGTAGTAGTATCATCATTATGGATGCCAGGCATGGGTGATATTTTCTCAAATTCTCATAATGCATTCTCCAAAAGCTTTGGGGCTCTAAGTAGCGACTCCACTCTACACAGCTGAAAAACAAATGGGTTAGACAGAATGGATACATTAGCCAACCATGGATAATTTCATTCATTTGGTTAAATTTACTTAAGCCTGAAGTCATGAATTGTTAAATCCTGTCATCAATCACTGCAAGTTAGAGTAATGACAACACAAAGGTTAATTGGTGCGTTAGCAAGTGAAGCGTCCCCATGGTTAACTTAACAGCCTAACATCAGTCTAATGTGAGACCCAACAGAGGTTTCCAATGATGGACAAATGTTGCTGATTGTTCTTTTTCCAGTTCACTTATCATAGATAGATAGCCCACCATTTTGGTCAAAGAGAATAATTCCAGTTATAGCTGCACTGTTTCATTTTTAGTTGTCTGAATATTGCACTGAACATTAAAGGAGGGCAGACTTTTCTCTCTTGATTTTCTTACTCTAAAATAAGTTTTTCTGGACTTACAGTAGGAGAGCGCTTCTCTGCACACTGTGATCTGTCTCTTTCTCCCCTGTGCACCTTCAATCTTGATGGCGACGTAACGATTCTTTTGCTCTATTTCCAGTTCCTTTCTCATTACGGGGATGTTCTCTCACAGACCATTTTACAACAGTGCCAGAGTGCTAAGAGACAAGGCACACCTGCACACAACCCATCCATCCAGCTCTCAACACACTTGCACCACCTCCCTAGCCAGAAGCGTAGCGTAGTTGCGCAAGGCCCCGGTGCAAGTCTGGCGCTGGACCCCCCGCTATCTCGACCCATCCCTGTATATCTCAAGACACACACCGACCGACCACAGAGGGAAAGAACGCACGCACGGTCATTATTACATGGACAGCGACTATTTGCGTAACTTGCACACAGCCTACGATCAAAAACAGAATGCATACAAATTCATTCAACTGAACACACCACGTTCCCTTGCAGCACAACAATGGCCTCATCAAAGAACACACTGAGGACGGCTTGACGCCGAAACGCGTTTGTTTTATAGGCATGGTGCTACAATAAAGTATAAGATAATTAGCTAGTGAGTGCGGTTCTTTTGCACATTGGAATACGATATTTAACTCGCACCCGAAGAAGGAGATATCTTGGAGTTTGAGCGCGCCTCTCTCTGCAAACTCATCAAAGAACAAACAGACACATAAATTATGGCACAGCGGCCATTTAACTAACCTGTTCGCCGATCAGTTGCCGTATAAGCAAAAACCCTTAGACTCACCCGTCAGAAGTGGCCTACTTTACGTGTCTTCTGCTCAGCAAACTCGTTCACTATTGTGGTGAAATCCAATTTCCTCGCCCTGTCATTTTCGATGGAGAGTATGGCCAATCCACTCAGTCGCTCCTGACCCATGGCACTCCTCAGATTTGTCTTTATTAATTTGCTGACTTTCCACGACTTTAGTAAGAGTAGTAGCCTATACCTGTTTACATTTGCTAGCATGTGCAGCAGCCTATGATCAGAGGTGACGTAAAAATGTTATGACTGGACAAACAGATTTCCCAGCAGGCCATGTTACAACATCTTGTAAGTTGACGATAAAATAATCATTAATGGTATTAGTTTTATTGATTAATTTTGATTCTAACATTGAAATGTCATTAGTAAAATCAAAATGATATGGAAAGTAGGAGAAAATACAAGAATTGGGGAATGGATAGGTGCCACCATGAGACCAAGTCGTAGGAGATAGTGAAGGATTTAAATAGCAATCAGTTCACCTATTTGTATATATAGGAAGAGACGGCGTCATAGATAACATTAGCTGACTTTATGTCGCAAAGCTAGGAGACGCGGGGCAAATTCCGAAAGGCAAAGGGCCCTGCGAAGCTCAGGGGCCCCGGTGCGTTGCACCGGCTGCACCGTCGCACGCTACGCCCCTGTCCCTAGCTCCTCTTGTACACAGCATCCAGCTCTCAACACACTTGAACCACCTCCCTTGTTCTTCCTGCAACCACACAGCATCCAGCTCTCAGCACACTTGCACCTCCTCCCTTGTTCCTCTTGTACACATCATTGAGCTCATTGAGCTCTCAACACACACACTCAACACTCCCTTTTTCTTCCTGCACTCACACACCATCCAGCTCTCAACACACTTGCACCTCCTCCCTTGTTCCTCCTGCACACAGCATCCAGCTCTCAACACACTTGCACCTCCCTGGTTCGTTGTGTGCATCATACTTGATGAGGCCGTCATCACGGATCAGGTCAGCCTCTCCCCACGGGCTGTGTGTGTTGCGCAGTATTTCTGGGTGCACTTATGGGTCATTCCATGTGAATTCTTCCACAGCCTTCAGGGTTGCATCTCAAAAAGTCCTTGAATTTCTGGTTTTTTTCGACATGTGAAATTCGCAATTTTAAAAAGGTCTCACTGCAGATACAGTACATACCGTATGATCTAACTTGCCTATCGTAGGACATTCTGCATTGTACAAATGTACATTCAAGCTCTATACCACTGATTGATCATGCAAGTGTAATAATAGTAGTAGTAGATAAAAGGTATGCTTGTCTTCTGGGTGTGTGTTGAGGCTTATCTCGGTTGGCTCTCTCTTGCTATTTATAGATAATTACATGATTACTGTTGCACAATCAATACACTGACTGCAGCAATACAAGGGAAATCAGCCTCGCAACTCAATCTGTAAACTCAATACTGCAGTATGTAGTAATAACAGTGTGTTGACAGACATAATTCATTTGTTAGCACACTTAATTAGCCTGTACATAATCAATAGTCTCCACAGCCAATACATAACAAAGCATCATACCAGCAGAACATAAACATGGGTTGACTCCTTCAGTTTCCTTCATCTAAGAAAATGTTGCCCTTACAGTATGTCATATAAGTATATATTTTAGACAACCTACTATTTGAATTGAAAGACATTATACTATTCAGGTATTTGTGCAAGTGTTACCTGCATTGTGTGGAACCACCGCGGTCCAGCCCTGCACACGCCCGGACTCGAACCCACGAAACAGCAGCACCTCGGCTCGGGAGTCGAGCGCACTAACAATCCAGCTAAAAGGCCAGCCTACTAGCTTTCATGCCAGCAGCGCTCTTGAAGCATCGGGGAGTGAGGTTTACTAACGTTCCACAGCACAGCTAACTAGCTGGCATCCGTTACACAAGCTTAAGCTTTATGTTTACTACCAGTGTGCCATGCAAAAATGACAACTGTGACTGGTACAGTATATGCTTTTCCAGACCTTTCCCAGACAACTGTGATTCCTATATGCCTTTCCAGACCTTTCCGAGACAACTGTGATTCCTATATGCTTTTCCTGACCTTTTCCAGACAAGTGTGATTCCTATATGCTTTTCCAGACCTTTTCCAGACAACTGTGATTCCTATATGCCTTTCCAGACCTTTCCCAGACAACTGTGATTCCTAGACCTTTCCCAGATAACTGTGATTCTTATGCTTTTCCAGACCTTTTCCAGATAACTGTGATTCCTAATTTATATGCTTTTCCAGACCTTTCCCAGACCACTGTGATTCCTATATGCCTTTCCAGACCCTTTTCCAGACCACTGTGATTCCTATATGCTTTTCCAGACCTTTCCCAGACCACTGTGATTCCTATATGCTTTTCCAGACCTTTCCCAGACCACTGTGATTCCTATATGCTTTTCCAGACCTCTCCCAGAAGGGCAGGTCAGGTGTCTGTGGTGCCTGGCATCCCTTCCCTGGTGTCACAGACTTCAGTAGACGGATTATGTACTGCTTGTTCCTATGTAACAGGGTGAAATGAAAATTACTGCCAGGTCGGTGTGTGTGTGTGTGTGTGTGTGTGTGTGTGTGTGTGTGTGTGTGTGTGTGTGTGTGTGTGTGTGTGTGTGTGTGTGTGTGTGTGTGTGTGTGTGTGTGTGTGTGTGTGTGTGTGTGTGTGTGTGTGTGAGTGTCCGTGTCCGCATGGCCTTGGTTATGCAAGCCTTGAGATGGGAGTCACATAGGTAGAGAGACCTCCTGTATTTTTGATGTGAGATTATAGGAAAAAGAGGGAAAAATTGGCTCAATTACTAAAACATACAGTTGAATTGTATTGCACATCTTTCACGAGAAAGCAGGGTGCTTTTTCATCATCTGTGGTCTGCTCAAACATTAGAGTATATTTGTGCTTCCTTATGTTCACTGTGAACCCTTTGTACAAACTGTGCGTGTGTGTGTGTGTGTGTGTGTGTGTGTGTGTGTGTGTGTGTGTGTGTGTGTGTGTGTGTGTGTGTCTGTGTGTGTGTGTGTGTGTCCTAGTAGAGCAGATGAGGGGGACAGATGGAGCAGAAATGTAAATTTCAGCCTGACTCTGAGCATGAATACTTATATCCTGCCAGCCAGTGGCCACACACACACACACACACACACACACACACACACACACACACACACACACACACACACACACACACACAGAGCAAGATAGCTTGGTGTTAAACCTCCCAGGACACATTGAGGTCTGGTTACATGAGAAAGATTGCTCTGTGGTTGGCTCCCCATCCACACGACCACAGCAGTATCAGTTTAGTGTGCAGCTTCACAAGCTCAACATAATGACTTTTCTGGCTGAGGATGATGGAAGACTCTGTCTGGTTCATTCTGATTCATTTCATTACTGATTTAAAATGATTTGTGTTTGTGAGCCAGACATGAAAGATTTGTCAAAATGTCTAGAAATTGGGCACATATAAATGTATGGTTTAATTAAATGTATTTATTATTAATAATAATAATAATAATAATAATAATAACACATAAAATATTTAAAATGTAACATTATTATAAAATATTGAAAACTAAAAACAGCAGAAAATAAAAATATAAAAAGTAACAGAAAAGCGAAGCAAAGCATTGAGGGATATATTTGGCACAACTGGTGGACATCTTGAAAGTGATGATCATTAAAGGAACACAGAGCACTAAGATATGTTAGCACATGTATATGTTATCTTCACTTTCTGTATGCATTGTATTGATCTCCTTATGCTGTCTGTTATATCTGTCTGCCTCTGCCTCTGCCATCTGTGTAACCAGGTAACAGAATGTGAAATGTGCATTTCATAGCATTCCGTGTCAGAGGTCACCCTGCCTATTTTAAAGCGCACAGCTAAGATAATAGCTGAAGATTATCCGGATCAGAGTTAATGGCTAATGGCCATTTGGATTAATCTGAGGGGCTATGGACGCACAGATATAAACTGCAAAAGTTCAGCCCGGCACACACATAACGTTTTTTTTTTTTTTTTTTCATACCTATTATACAGGAAAGTATTAAAAGTAACAAAGTTACAGTTTAAAACGGGCCTGACTCAGTGAAAAACTGATTTACAGCAGGTTCCTGTTCTGCAGCACATACAACAAGTAACAGGGACAAGACACATCAGACATCAGCATTTACATACAAACAGAAGACAAACAAAGCTTGTGAGACAAACAAAGTTTGTGATCGGTGTTCTTGGGGTAGGGAGAAATCCAATCGACTGAGTGCCTTGGACCTGCTTTGTGTATATCATTGGACACACACACACATTTTGCATGGCCCCAATGCAGTTGCACTACCTGCGTACTGCTACGTAGCAACAGTATGCCAATATTGTGCATTTGCTTGAAATGTGCTTAAAAAAAAATAAAGTTTATGACATTATTTTTGTGTGACCCTATAGACCCAGCAGACACAGAACGCCTCCTTAAAGAGTCGGAGGAGATGAGAGACAAGTTCTGCTGCCAGTTATGGGCAGAACCAGTATAATGCCAAACGTCAGACGGCTGCTATTGGACTCATACCCTCTCCTCTCCTCGAGAGCCACACTCATGGGGAATCCTGGTTTGGAAAGATTGACATCTATCACTGCTGAGCTTCAGAAGAGTAGTAACGATCCTGACAACTCTAGCCCACAGCCAGCCCTTTCCAGTTCCAGTCCTGCGCTGCTCCTTCTCCTCCAGCGCCGGTCCACGTCAAGACTGCTCCTGCTCCAACCCACCCCAAGTCCAGCCCGGCTACAACCCACACACAGAGACTGCTCCTGCTCCAACCCACACCAAGTCCAGCCCGGCTCCAACCCACACCAAGTCCAGCCCGGCTCCAACCCACACCAAGTCCAGCCCGGCTACAACCCACACCAAGTCCAGCCCGGCTACAACCCACACCAAGTCCAGCCCGGCTACAACCCACACCAAGTCCAGCCCTGGGGGTTCTGGGGGACTTGGTTGGCTATCAGGCCATTTCCCAGAGGATAGAACCTGAGACCTCGTTCTGTCTCCTGCTGCCCCACTTCTGCCAGTTTCTCAGCCACCTATTGCCATAACCAGTCCTTAGGCCACGCCCACGACTGTGCTCTAGGTCGGTTTGTCCAGTTAGTATCAATGAATGAAATGAAGCTTAAATCAGCTAATGAAACAAATAAAGTAGGAAAGAATAGCTGAATCTAATGGACTGACTAGTAGCCATAAACTGGCAAAAGCAATGACAGACAGCTGATCCACCCCCTGCATCAGAGACTAGTGAATGAATACAGTAGTGTGTGTGTGTGTGTGTGTGTGTGCCTTTGAAATGCCTTCATAGAGGCCAGACTCCAGATGATGCATACACGTAGATCAATTAGCCCAGAGGCACCACTGAAAACATTCAGATGACCCTCATTAGACCCTGTGTGTGAGGGGGGAGGGAGGACGGTGTGTGTGTGTGTGTGGGGGGGGGGGGGTAATGGATTATGTCCATCGCCCACTTTCATCCACCCATCCATCCACTCATTCATCTGAGTGTCTGTTAGCAGCGCTCGTATAATCAGTGGTGGCTACACAGCTGGGCTATTCGCACCCTGGATGATGGGTGACAAAAGAATAAACAAAAAACATGGCAGATTTTTGTTTTTTTCGTCAGCAGAAAGAGAAGAATTCAAAACAGTTTCAGCACTAATATCTGCTTTGATGATTATGATGATTATAGCGGTCAGGTCTAGGTTTGCCTGCAAACTCCCAACGGTGTGGAGACATGTGTGGATAGATAAGTGGTTAGCACGATGGTATGCCACTCGGGAGTCCTGGGGTAGATTCCTGTGACAAGTGCTTTGGTCAGAGCGTTCGAGAGAAGTAGCTACCAGACAGTATGCGTCCCTAATGTCTCTGCAAGAAACAAGAAAGCAATTCTCAAACCAGAGTGTAAAAAGCACACATTGCTACAGTATATACACTAAGGCACGAATAGCATCCATTTGTAATTATACACTGGTACAAATAACATACATTGATTTGTATTAGGCCTATATTTGTACTGGAGTGAAAATAGCCTTTGCCTAATCTTTCCTGGTGACATTGCTACTTGGTTGGTTAGTGATTAATTGTGTTACATTTTTCTTTTTCACATTTTCAATATACTTCTTCAGCTAATTGATATGTTGTATCATTTAATTGAATCTGAATGACATATTGCACTAAACCACTGATAAATGACATTTTCTCCCACGCATACTGAACATCTCACTGTATTGCCTTTCTAATGTTTAGTATCCTGATGAAATGTAGAGATGAAATGTAAATGGCGTATGTTTTCAAATGACGGATGTTCCATGAGCATCTGTCTCTGTGTGATAACTAAGTCATGTATACAGTATAGATATCCATATGTAGCGCGGGGTCCTGGGGCATGAACCCTCTCTCTGTAGGAAAACATCCTTCACACTTCTGCTATCAGCGGCTATGGGATTAGGGACCATCAGGGCAATGTGCTCCATCACCTTCATTATAGATATAGAGTGTGTATATGTTACCGATGTGCCCCATCACCTTCATTATAGATATAGAGTGTGTATATGTTACCGATGTGCCCCATCACCATCATTATAGATATAGAGTGTGTATACGTTACCAATGTGCTCCATCGCCTTCATTATAGATACGTTACCAATGTGCCCCATCTCCTTCAGTGTGAATACGTTCCCGTGCCCCTTCTCCTCCATTATAGATATACAGTGTGTATACGTTATCAAATTCAAGGAGACATGCAGGTCCTTCGGTGGGAGAAGAGAGTGTGCTTCTCTCTCTCTCTCTCTCTCTCTCTCTCTCTCTCTCTCTCTCTCAATATGTGTGTGTGTGCGTGTGCCTCTTGCTGCTTTCTTCTTTTGCGGGAGCAAAGCGTGAGTGTGTTTCTCTGTGTGTGTGCATGTGTGTGTGTCTGTGCCGCCTGCTGTTTTCTCCTTGCCACAGTCACACTCCTCTTCCTCTCCTCATTCCCCTCCACCACATCTGTCTGATGATCAAAACCGAGCGTAGTGTCGAGGGTGTCCTCCTCCCGTCCCCTCCTCCTCCTCCTCCTCCTCCTCCTCCTCCGTGTCCTCTGGATGCCTCCTCTTCATCCTCTTCCTCTCTCTCTCCTCTCTGTCTCCTTCACCCAGGTGTTTCTCTCTGAGTCTCTAAATCTCCTCCTCACTCTTACAGACACAACAGTGCTCCTTTACTCGCCCATGTTTTCCTCTTCATGAGGAGCTGCTCTTTTCTCTAGCCATATTCACTCAAAAAGACACGTATAATGGGGCCAGTTCCGGTTCCTCAGAGCGATGCCATAGAAGAACCTTTGCAGTGCCTCAAAGAACCAGCGAGGCAACCTTTCGCCTGATGTAATGGTTCAACACAGAGTTTTGCCTCTCCTTGGAACCATCCGGAGAATTAAAGAACCATTTAAGCACCTACGTATGTTCCTGGCATTTTAAAGAAAGAAATTAACTTTTGGTAATAACAACGATGGATAAAGATTGTTATTATGCAGACGTTTTGGCCCAAAAGTTTTCATCAAAGTGAACATGTTTCATCATCCTCTCCCCCATAATGCACTTCCGGGCCGTCTTGAGACACTCACGTGTTCGCCATAGCAACCAAGGATGTGCTGCTGAGCTTCCTCTCTCATATGGAGACGAAGAGAGCAATATTATAGAAGCTCACATGCAGGGCGCATCTTCACCACTCTACCGTGGGTATTGCCCGTGACTGTCTGTCCTGCAATTATTCACTTTTAAAGTTTTAATGAAAACCCAGGCTTATGGGTGCATGAGGCATGTAAGGCCTGAACCATATCTCTGATGCTCCGCTGATGAAACGTGGGAAACAGTAACCAAACTATTGCGCAAGAATTTAGGCTGTTTTTCTCAGTTCTTCTTAGAGAGTTGTAGCGGTTGGTCTCATGCTCTCCATTAGAAGATGGCTGTCTGTTGTTACTGGAGGAGGAGGAGGAGGAGAAGGAGGAGGAGGAGGAGGAGGAGGAGGAGGAGGAAGAGGAGGAACAGTGGTGCATTGTTCTGAACTCTGAGCTTTTGAAGATGCTTGGAGACAGAGGAGGCACCGACAGACTGCAGCCATCAAGGCGTCTTCCATCTTTAAGGCTGTTGCTGCTGCGGCTCCTCTCAGTGTGACCCCCAGCACCCCCCTGCCAAGTCACACACACACACACACACACACACACACACACACATACACACACACACCCCTGCCAAGTCCACTCATCATCTGGCATGAGCTATCAGAGCCCCATGGACACACACACACACACACACACACACACGCGCCCCTAATGGCATTCAAAGCTCTTGGAGCCGATTAATGACTGTCTCCCCCCATTAATATTATGGACATGTGCTCACACACAAGCACATAGACAACACACACACGCACGCACACACACAGACACACACACACAGACACACACACACACACACACACACACACACACACACACACACACACACACACACACACACACATATTATGGACGCACATGCATACACATACACATATACGCACACACGCACACACACACACACACACACACACACACACACACACATATATTATGGACGCACACGCATACACATACACACAGCAAGCACATAGACAACTACACAGAAACCCTTCAACCCTCACTCCCCTGTTTCCCACTGCTGGATATGAGCAGGTAGGCAGTTGAGACGAGAGGAGTGTGGGTGCTGAGAGATGTGTGTGTGTGTGTGTGTGAAGCCTGTGTGTGTGTGTGTGTGTGTGTGTGTGTGTGTGTGTGTGTGTGTGGGAGTGAAGTGGTGCTCAGTAATCACTAACAGGCTCTGGCTATCCATAGTCATTTCCACACCACACACCATATAGCCTATATGATAACAGGCATGTCTATTCATAGTCATTTACACACCACATATCATATAGCCGGGGTTCAGAACATCACACAATAATCACTATATGATTACAGGCATGGCTATTAGCCTATTTCACAAGATGTCGCCACTGTGTAAACTAACTTCCTCTGGAACAGCTCAGGAAAGACAGAAACGGGAAGATGTTTTACCCTGCCAATTAAGGCATCATTAACATCAACTAGGCCAGACACCTGGACACTGTGAAATTGGCTCATTCATAGTCATTTACACTGTAATGACACAACACTCATTCACTATGGAGTGCACTATGTTGTCAATTCATGGGTTTCATCAGGTCCCTTTCCACAGGTGTACGAAATCAAGCACCTTGATTATGAATGCAGACTGGATGTGCTTGATTAACCCACCTGTGGGAAGGAAAGGGACCTGATGAAACCCACGGATAGCCATTCACTGTACAGAGCAATGCGTTGTTAATAGGTATCTTATAGATATTCGCTGTACAGTGCAATGCATTGTCAATAGGTATCATATAGTTTTTCACTATACATGTTGTCAATAGGTCCCTGCTGAAAAAAACAGCAAGAAACCAGCTTAGGCTGGTAGCTGGTTTTAGCTGGTCTTTGCTGGTCTTTGCCCAAAACACAGTTATTATTGCTGGTCTTTGCTGGTGTAGCTGGTTAGGCCACCAGCTAGACATGCTGGCGTGACCATCTGAGGAAGCTGGTCGTGCTGGTGTGACCAGCCTGTCGTTTGGGATACAACTGGTTTAAGATGGTCATGCTGGTGACCAGCCTGTCAAGCTTGACAAAGATGGTCAAGCTGGTTTTCTAGAATAACCAACATAAGCTGGCATGGCCAGTAAAAACCAGCAATGTAGACCAGCAACATCAACTAAAATGACCAGCTTAAGGTGGTACGACAATCAAAACCAGCTGAATTACCATCATAAGCTGGGTAAACCAGCTGAAGGTGTGTTTTCGCGAGAGTTTTGCTGGTCTAGCTGGTTAACCATCAAAGGGTGGTCAAATAAGCTGGTTAACAAGCTGGTCAACCAGCAAACCACCTTTAGCTGGTCAGGCTGTTTTTTTCAGCAGGGGTATCGTATTTATACCTTGTGCTGAGCTCTATGTTGTCAATAGGTAACATAAAGTTATTCACTGTACAGTGCACTATGTTGTCAATAGGTAACATAAAGTTATTCACTGTACAGTGCACTATGTTGTCAATAGGTATCATATCAATGTGCTGTGCTCTACGTTATCAATAGGTAACATAAAGTTATTCACTGTACAGTGCACTATGTTGTCAATAGGTATCATATCAATGTGCTGTGCTCTACGTTGTCAATAGGTAACATAAAGTTATTCACTGTACAGTGCACTATGTTGTCAATAGGTAACATCAAGTTATTCACTGTACAGTGCACTATGTTGTCAATAGGTAACATACAGTTATTCACTGTACAGTGCACTATGTTGTCAATAGGTAACATCAAGTTATTCACTGTACAGTGCACTATGTTGTCAATAGGTAACATATACAGTAGTTATTCACCATACAGTTCACTAAGTTGTCAATCGGTAACATATAGTTATTTGGCAGGAGCGTGATGGAATTTGCCACGCCTTCTTCTTCAATCAGTCAGGTTACTTATTTGCAGTCTACCTGCTGAAGTTACCGCACTCGCAAACCACCACCTCCCCTTACGCCTCC
>NC_084996.1:22572947-22595447 GCF_963854185.1 Sardina pilchardus | reverse complement strand
GCAGCGATAATTGTATAGATTTACAGTAACAGACCTCCGAATGTTCGGAAGGCCCCAATCATGTGACTGGAACTTTCTGCAGCACTGGATAGCCGTGTAATAACACACAATAACATAACGGCCATTTTAGTGGCTTGCAGGAGAAGCAGCATGAGCAGGCAGGTTAACACACCTTAAATACGCCACGTTGCACGGTGGCTTGCGTGGAAAGAGATGTAAGTAGGTAGGGCAAAGCAGCGTAAGTACCCCAAACAAGTCAAAGGCAAAGCAGTGTAAGTACACCTGAGTGACTACTAGCCAGTTGAGATCAGCTGACTGAGATCACATACAGTAATCTTGACTAGATGGCCTGCCTGCACCAACTCAATGTTAGGTGATTATTTGCATTCATCCCTCCTGTATATCAAGTACTGTTACAGCATTTGTTACAGCATCTCTCAACTCTCCCTGACAAAGCTCCTCAGTCAAGTAAGCAACCAACCCAAAGACAAACGCCTCAGTGATGCAGGTAAAATGAAGAAATGGCACACAGCACTGGACAACGTTGTTTTTCTCCCCTGGGGCAGATTCTCACTCTTTCTCTCTCCCTCCCCCCCCCCCCCCCACCCCCCTCTGTGTTTTGAGATGCCAGCATTGGAAGCGGCAGGTCTGGGCTTGAGGCATCTGTAAATGGAAGATTTTCTTGGACTGCACGTGGATGTCACTGCCCCAGGCAGTACTAACAGTGCCCACCAGATGGCAGAAATGGACACATTTTGATCGCTTATTACTTCAGTGAGCGCCGAGCACCAACTGGTTATGCTGCTTTTATTTCTTGCCCTCCTCTTGCTATGCCGTTGGGAAGTCTGACACTTACTATGCCAGTGAAGATGATAAACTGAAAATTGATCTGTGTTGCGTAGTCATACTACCCTGGAAATCCAGAGTTCTCGCAAAAGCACAATTTGAATTGCATGTTATACTTTTATCCCTTGCATCGCGAGGAACCAATCACATGGGTGTATCTGATATAGGCGGGCCATGAGGCGAGCCAATCTGATGACGGCAGCGCTGCAAGGAATCAGTCAGTACACATTGATTGGACATAGTGTTGTTATCCAATTGTGTGCAGGGGGATTTTCAAACGCACGCTTGGTGGGCCATTTTCATTATTCGCCAGTGGCCAGACCCTTAATCTTTCTAGATTACCAGGGTCTGGATTTTCTAGGCTATAGTCATACTGGATCTTCCCACAAAAAAAAAAAAAAACAGTAATCCATGACTCAGCCTCTGAGTCTCCCCTCATCTGATCATCCAAAGTCCAGCGGTTTGGAGCATCCCCATGTCTGACCCTGGACACATAAGGCAAGCGTCTGCAGGCACAGCCAGACCCTCTGGCAAAACTTCAACTCCATCTTGCTTTTTTTGTTTCTCAAAATAAAAGATGCAATGTGATGTTGATTTTTTTGTGCTTTAAAATTCAAGACATTCAAGAATGACCTAGAAATAGAGACAAAACACAATGCACAGAAACATGTTTTGACCCCAGCTTTGTGTTGTTGAGATATCCACTGATGTTATTGTGCCACTCCGTAACACTGTTACAGAGATTGCAAACCTGTGTTCCACAACGAAGATTACCACAAATATTGACTCCATTTTTATGCTATTGAGTAATTGCTTATGCATTTTCCCATTATTATCAGTTCTACAAATGGCATAAAGATGAGGTTAATATTGGTTGGATTGTACAAAGTGTGAAATTGTAATATTCTCTGGAGTGCTGTTGGTTCAGTATGGTGTTGCAGGCGGGCTAGCACGTTCATGATAAAAGTGTGTTGTTTAGGTGTTATGTGGACTCCTGTTTGATGTCAAGGAGAAATCCAGGCCAATTTGAGCTCAGTTGATCATGTTCAAGGAATATTGTCGGTTGGGAAAAACGTGAAAAAAAATCATCTGACACTGAGAGTTTCACTGAATGAAAAAAAAAAAAAAAAAAAAAAAAACTGTGAAATCCTTTGGGGAGGCAGAAGTTTGACTTTGTGCTGTTCCTCACATCTGTAGACTTAATTTTCTCTCTCGCAGCTCTGCCCTGGTGACTCATTTAGCCGTTTTACTTCTTATCACGCCACTTTTACATAATGAAACTGAGGCAGAACATGGAAGAAAGGTCGGGTAGGCCTCTACTTCACTAACAAGCTGCCGCCATGACAGTTGTCGGAACTAGAAGCTCGTCAAACTGTGAAATTTATCCAGATTTTGGAAATCTGTATTGTGGCAGAGCATTTATTCATGGTTTGCAGTTATCTCCTTCACATCTGACTATCACTGAACACAAATGGAGAGTATCAGGAGACTCAGAAAAAGTATTTTATCAGTTGAAATCCACTGGCTCAGTCAGCAATCTATGACACATTGTTATTCTTGTGTCAAATTCACATTCAGTTACTCGTGACTATTGCCACAAAGTTTACTGACACATTCAGCTAACATTGCGCAATGCGGCCTACCCTCTCCAGGTGATTCCAGCGGCTACTGTTTACGTCCTGCACTGGGCATGACTAGAGTGTGTCACATACTGTAGACATCACCTCACTTAAAGGAATGACCAATCTGTCACATGTTCAATTACTCTGCCAGCCTAGTGTGGTGTCTTTCACATAATATGTATAAAGTAGCCACTGATTCTTTTATTTTGAATGCCAGCCAATGATCCCCATCCTATCTCTCTATCTCTCTCTCTCACACACACACACACACACACACACACACAGCGCCCACACACAAACGCGCGCCCCCACACACACAAACAGTGCCCTCACACACCCACACGCACGCCCACACACACACACACACACACACACACACACACACACACACACACACAGTGCCCTCACCCACTTCAAGTTTGCCCACTGCTGTTTGGCTCTACGCTGCTGTGGTCTGACCTTTGTCCAGCACAGGGCGTCTGGACTCTCCTGCCAGCTCAGCCTTTCAGTAAAAGAGTGCACTCATCTCTTCTCGTCATCTCGCCGCACGCAGCTCACTGCCAAATGGGTTTCGATCAGGAATTTCCCAATCGTTAGAGAGACATCACCCTGATTGGTATAAAATGATCAGCCGGCAGGGCAGTCAGGGAACGTCGGACATTAATCTGCAGTTGGCGCTGAACCCCTGAAGTGGACCATGATGGACATCAGAACAGCAGCCTTCATTCTCTGCTCTCTCCTGGGAATAAGCAGGACTCACGGTACAGTGCACACCTACAGTACACAACTTAAAGAGCAGTTTACTGTTTAAACTCGCTATCTGAATTCTGATATTCCCATAGAATGATATGTGTGCAACCCTTACAGAAACAGGATACTACAGTGTCGATTACCTTAAAGCAACACTAAAGAGTTTTTTGTAGCTTAAAATAATGTTTCCAAAATCATTTCAATGGTTCATCGAATCGTAACAGTTTGAACGGCACTTCTGCATTCGCTTCGCGGCCCTCTATTGGCCATAACTGCAATATGTCAGTTTACCAGATCGGGTAGCGGTTCTGTAGTTCGATGGAATGAGACATAAACTAGAAATTTGACTTGCTTTGATGTCGCAATGCATCATACTTTCATAAAATCATGCAACATACTCTACCTTGTCTGTGGACATCGTTGTTTCCAGGATAAGCACATAGTGTGTGTGCAACAGTGTTGCTTTAATAGCTGCAGTAGGAACATGATACGTTTGTGTTAACGTATTCAAAGCTTGCATGCTTTGTTGTGCATTTATGCATGGGTCTGGGATGGCCACTAATGCAAACACATCACACTGTGATTCAGAGAGATGAGAATAAGATGCTCAGAACTTCCTGCCCTTCATGATGCCAAGAAAGGGAACTTAATGTTTACATGTTGTACATTATATGAAGGGAAGCTTAATGTATGTGTAAAATAGAGGAAGGGAAGCATAATGTATGTGTGCAGAAGGGAAGTTTAATGTATGTGTGCATTAGGTGAAGGGAAGCTTAATGTATGTGTATATTAGGTGAATGGAAGCTTAATGTACTGTATATGTACATTATGTGAAGGGAAGCTTAATGTATGCTTATATTAGGTGAAGGGTGAAGCTTAATGTATGCATACATTATGTGAATTGAAGCTTAATGTATGCGGACATTGTGTGAATTGAAGCTTAATGTATGTGTATATTATGAGACGGGGAGCTGTATGTGTACCCCATATACTGTATGATGTGTACATCAGGTGCAGCACTGAAATGCGGCGGTGCGTTGGCTGAGCCAAAGGGTGAGTTCTTCAGCCCCAACTACCCTAAGCCCTACCCCATCAACACCACCTGCACCTGGACCATCAAGAGCACAGGGAACCGCATCGTAGAGCTCACCTTCCCTTTCATGCAGTACGTCTATCATAACATTACATTTATACAGCGCCTCTCACAAACCCAAGGTTCTTTCACACACACACACACACACACACACACGCACGCACGCACGCACGCACGCACGCACGCACGCACGCACGCACGCACGCACGCACGCACGCACACACACACAAACACAGTATAGGCAGTAGAGGAGGAAGAAAAAAGATAATGAAAAAGAAAAGTCTTTAAATCAGATTGTAAAGTACAGAAAGAAGGCCATCACACACAGATTGAGAAAGAGAGGTTCAGAGTCTGAGGGCCATGCCACTGAAGAACTTGCCTGCTGAAGTGGAGCTTCCAGTGCGTGGGACAGAGGTTACTGACAGAATATCAAGTAGAAAGACTCAGAAAGGTTGTGTGGGACAGTAAGTAGGTTACTGACAGAATATCAAGTAGAAAGACTCAGGAAGGTACAATGAAAGTTACAAAAAACAGGAGTTTGTTGAGATTACAGGGGAGCCAGATTACGGAGAGTTTTGAAGGGGAGAAGCAGGATTTGGAGCTGGTATGGGTGTGGGCAGACTGGACACACTAATGTTACCGTACCTCTGGTGTGTCTGTGATGCTATGCAGCATACAAAGCAGCACACCAGTCCATGAAACAAAGCAAAAACTAACAGCTCTCATTCAAAGTGAGCCTCCCAATTCCATTGTGTTGACAGATATTAAAGAGTGCTGGTAATTACTCAGTCCAGTTCTGCTTGGCCACTGTGCCCTGCCCTGTCCTGTGTTAACTGATGAGCACATTGGCATCGCATTTGTTGACATTGCATGGTGGCACAGTCCGTTGGTGCATGGCACTTATTATATGATTTCAAACTGTAGCCCAATATCTTTGTTTCTGATGTGGTCAATTTCTTATGATTTCTCAGATAAGAGAAGAGATGATAAAATATATTTCTCTTTTTTTTATCACTGACCACATGCTGAGTAATGTTTCCTCTCTGTGTATGCGTTTAGACTGGAGTATGTGAACTGGGATGCAGACTGCAGGTTTGACTCTATCAGTGTGTATGACGGGCCCGTGTCAGAGCACCGCTTGCTTGGTAAGCTGTGTGGAAACGAGACGCGGCCCTTCAACTCGACCCGTAATGAGCTGACCGTCGTCTTCACCAGCGACTCCACTTTCCCCAAGAAAGGATTCCATGCCAGCTACAGCTTTGTAGGTGAGTTGAGAGGAAAAACAACATGGCTATCGCTAGCTTATGGAAAACATTCAGGATGTTGTTTCCTGTAGGTGAGTTGAGAGGAAAAACAACATGGCTATCTCTAGCTTACGGAAAACATTTAGGATATGATTTCCTGTCGGTGAGTTGAGAGGAAAAACAACATGGCTACCTCTAGCTTACGGAAAACATTTAGGATGTGGTTTCCTGTAGGTGAGTTGAGAGGAAAAACAACATTGGCTATCTCTAGGAAAACATTTAGGATGTGGTTTCCTGTAGGTGAGTTGAGGAAAAACAACATGGCTACCTCTAGCTTATGGAAAACATTTAGGATGTGGTTTCCTGTAGGTGAGTTGAGAGGAAAAACAACATGGCTACCTCTAGCTTGTGGAACACATTTAGGATGTGGTTTCCTGTAGGTGAGTTGAGAGGAAAAACAACATGGCTACCTCTAGCTAATGGAAAACATTTAGGATGTGGTTTCCTGTAGGTGAGTTGAGAGGAAAAACAACATGGCTACCTCTAGCTTATGGAAAACATTTAGGATGTGGTTTCCTGTGCTCTTGATGCTCCAGGCGCTTTACCTTTCTTATTTTGTTACCCATGTAAACAGACTTAACCTTTACATTACATCCTATATAAACAGGCTATACCTACCTTTACATTGTATCCTATACTGATATCGCTTCTATGTAAGTTTTGCATTTGCCATGCACATTAGATTGCACTTACAGTACTGTAGTAGAGTGTAGAGCTTGTACTTGCAGTTGTTCTTTTTTTTAGCAGAAAGTTACTTCACAGATGCTAGTCATGTCAATGGCATGCCTAAGCTACTGTAAGGGCGCTAAGATTAGCCTCTATTTCACAGTGCAAGTCACTAATGAAATGGATTTCCAGGCCTTGGCTCTTATGATGTTTGCATTAGTGTAGGCTATTATATTATATAATGCTTAAATAGCAAACAGCACGTCAGGCATATTATGGTCAATGTTAATTTCACTCTTGTGTATTTTTGCAGATGTTCCATTTCTGCCAGGTAAAGTGCCTCCTAATTTAATTTATTCCACTTACATCATATTTGAATTGCTGTTATTAAAATATTCTCTTTTTGCCTTCCACTGAAAAGAATATCCACCACAAGGTATGTACTGTAATCTCCTGTCTCTCCTTTATCATTATGATTTTTGGATTTTCACGTTTCTGTCACTGGATTCACCGCCATTAATCTTTTTTTTTTTGTTGACAGTACTAGTGACGCCATCACCAGAACTAAAAGGTAACTCCAAAAATACCCAACTCGTAAATGTCACGATTTATTAATATTTTCAATCCAACCAATCCAAATGTCCTGCTTTGCCTTGTTTATGTTTGTTTGTTTATGTTCATGTGCTGATTGATACACTCTCAATCTGAAGATGTGAAATGTGGTGGTGAGTGGACCACGCCGGAAGGTGAATTCACCAGCCCTAATTACCCACGCCACTACCCCAACAAAGCACACTGCACCTGGACTATCAAGAGCACAGGAAACCGCGTTGTGGAGCTGAAATTTCCAGCTGTGGAGTGAGTGGCTTCTGTTCGTATCGTATGCCTCATTTCAAACACTAGTACCATAGAACAGTATTTTCCTATTCACAAGGATAGACCATCATCCAGTGAGGTGTTTGTGTTTAATGTTAGAGTCTGCTATTCCAATCCAATACACTTAATTCCTCCTCACGATCATCATGCTGTTCATTCTCTGTGTGTGTGCAAAAAAAACCATGTGTTTGTACAGTACATGATCCCTGGCTCTGTAAATGTGTAAATGAGAATCAAATGCCATTGCTCACTCACACAGAGCCATACCGGTCATATTTCCTGCCAATCAACTATTTGCTTAGAGAGCACAGCAGGTACTGGGGTTATTCAATTGGTTGTTGAGCACATCAGAATTAGAATCAGAATCGGCTTTATTGGCCATGTTTGCGTAAACAAACGACGAATGTGACTCCGGTTAATCTTTTCTCTCAAAGTACAACACTCAACAAATAAAGCATGAAAAGAATAAATACAGAACAGTAAGACTAGAATGAAGGGAATAAGGCTATGAAAGAGAATAAATACTGTACACTTGCCAATAAATAGACACTACGGGTGGATAGGGTAATGCAATTCATAAGGCTATGAAAGAGAATAAATACAGTACACTTGCCAATAAATAGACACTACGGGTGGATAGGGTAATGTTATTGTCCAGAGGGGGAGTGTAGTATATTATCAATCACCTTTGATGAGAAATGTGGACTGGACTCCACCTTTAAGGCCTAATTTGCTGGCAGCGCTTCACTGAGTTTGATATTCCCCTCTCTGCTGCCCCCTGGTGTTTAGGCTTGAGCCTGACTGGATAAAGGACTGCAGGTTTGACTCCATTAAAGTGTTTGACGGCCCTGCGTCTGACCAGCGGCTGATCGGCCTTCTCTGTGGCACACAGACCGAGACCGGTCACTTCACCTCCACCAGGAATGAGCTGACCGTGGTCTTCTCCAGTGACTCCAGCACCAGTCACCCTGGGTTCAAAGCGCAGTACAGCTTTGTGGGTATGTTCAAAAACAAGATGGCTGTCAATGCCCTTGCAAGGTTCCCAACCACCTGTGGCATTTTGCATTTGTTTGAAAGGGTGTCTGACTAAATATGAGCTCTGGCTGTGTGATATCTTAGTTATTTGTAAGTGTTTTATAGATGCAAGAAATTCAGTCCATGTGTTTCTGAAACTCCTACTTCTTACTTTGCAGATGTTCCCAGTTTAGCAGGTATGTATCTCAAAATACACAATAATTCCCTTGCTATATGACAGATACAGACATTAGCTGAGGCTGAAGACTGATGTGTTCCTTTTTGTCTCTCTTTTTGACAGAATATCCATCTCCAGGTAAAGTATCACAGCTCTGGGAGAGTTGTTGCACCATGAGTTCTTTTCTACTGTTGACTCCATCTACAGTAATTTCCCGCATATAAGCCGCGTTGTGAATAAGCCGCAGGACAGTGTTTAATGCAAGTTAAAAGAAACAAAACCATATTAACACCATATTAGCTGTCCCCCTGTATTAACCTCATATCGGAAGACATTTTGCAAAATCAATGTCGGGAAATTACGGGTATGTCATTATGATCTGCCTACAGATACGGCTCAATATCACGACCATATTCAATCACGTGGGATAGAAATAAATGGGTAATGCAGAGGAGGGTCACCTGACACTGTGGCAAAGTGGAAATTAAGTGCTATAGATAGATAGATACAGTAGATAGATGGATGGATGGATGGATGGATGGATGGATGGATAGATGGATAGATAGATAGTACCATTATGGGAGTAATTTATTATGGCCGGTTGGAGGAAGAACATACAAAATACTCTTTCTCCCTCTAGTGGTAGAAAGAAAGATTGCATTCTTACCTAATTTCACAATAATGCACAATCAACACTAACTTTCTTTTCTCATATACAGCTCCTACGGAGGACCCAAAAGGTAAAGTCCAAATTTCTAAACACATAAATTTGTTCTAATACTTTTAATAATTGGATACTAATGTGGTCACATACCTAATTTATCCACCCATTTGTGCATACTTCATTACATTTCAGAAACCTCAAAATGTGGCAGCGTAATGGTTGAGCCCAAAGGAGAGTTCTCCAGCCCCAACTACCCCGAGCCTTACCCCAACAATGCCAAGTGCACCTGGAGCATTCAGAGCACTGGAAACCACCTCATAGAGCTCCTCTTCCCCTACTTCCTGTAAGTCAATCAGCCCGGGGTCCCAAGCAAAGGTCCTTGATTACTATGGTCTGATATTGAGTTACTTTCATAACAAATCCAAACACTTAAAATTACACTATTCACCTCAGAGAGCTCCTCTTCCACTACTTCCTGTAAGTTAAAAAGTACACTATTAGGCTTGAAATGATCGCAGATACTTACAGATTATGACAAAAGTTTCCAAAACACCGTCAACATATCCAGAAAGACATAATGACCAATATGTTGGTAGAATTCTACAAGTCTCCCATTGACATTAATGCAGTGAGGGCTTACTCTGGTCTGCATAAAGAGGCCTCTCTCGCCGCTCTAACTCTCTCTGTCCGAAGGCCTCAGAGTCATCCACCTCCGGGCATGAACTAACGCCATCGGGTAGCGTGAGACAGCTTTGAGTTGAACCACCACTGTTTGTGGTTAGGATCTTTCTCTTGGTAGTCAAGTCAAGTTTCTGTCATTTGCATACTGTACTGTAGCAGATTTAACTACAGCAGGAGTTGACCCAAACAGCTTTACATGGCAAGAAGTCAGGTTTGGGCAGGACAGTTGACTTGATACATAAAAAGGGGCCCAGGGATACACAGGTGTAACTAAACAATGCATAAAATAGGTAGAAAGAAAAACAATGTTAGTGTATAATTAGCAATAAAATATGATTTAATTACCACAGCACGGTTAACAGATTCTTTGTAAAAATGTCTCATGTATGTGCTCTTGCAGTGTGGAATATCGGGCTTGGGATGCCGACTGCAGGTTTGACTCGGTCAGTGTGTACGATGGGCCTCTGGCGGATGATAAGTTAATACACAGGCTGTGTGGTAACTATACCACAACACCGATCTCCCTGAAATCAACGAAAAATGAGATGACCGTAGTGTTCACCAGTGACTCCACTTTTCCTGACAAAGGCTTCCATGCCCAGTACAGTTTTGTTGGTGAGTTGGTAGAACCACCCCCTTTCATGTCATATCTAAATAGTACATGTTCTTGTATACCCAATGCAAGATTGACTTGAGTGTTTGCTGGAAGAAACGTTTGTTTATTTCTTTTGCAGATAAACCTTAATCATCTGCCCTATATGCAACGTTCATTTGAAGTCAACACACAGAAGCTCAAACTACACCTTCGCCATCTAACCCAATTTGTCAACCACCACCACATATGATTTCAGTCCGGAGGATGCTTCACAAAGCCTGCATTCAAAACTTATCACACAACTTAATCATACAACTTCACATTAAATAAATTAAGTCTTGTTGTTATCTTGTTGTTCTGTCTGTTCACTTCATTCTCCTTTTCTTCACACACACTCAACAACAAAAAAAAAGTAATGTCAGGACTGCATAAAAAAACACAGGAGAGGCATAAGCATTATGTACGTAAGGGATAATGTATTGTCCGCCGGTCATTATCAGAAAGTAATTCTCGACAGGGCGAACAGGACCCTGACAAGAAAGCTACTGTACACGGCTACATGCTTAACCCTTTCATGCGCAACATCCACATGCGTGGACAGTAACTTTAACTCTGTTTTCTACTTATTTATCATGTTGATATACACCAATCCACTTCAGGGCAGTTTTAGTAGGTCCTTGGCAATATATTAACAATATGTATCATCTTATATTTGGAATATTGACTGCTTGATGACATCATCAATTCAACATGAGTGACAGTAATGGCCATATGCTGAATGCTCCAGGCATATCTGTAAAAAGCTAGTACTCAAGAAGGCAAAATCATGTAAAAAAAAATATTATGCTGTACAGGAGAGTGTGATGAACAACTCTATGTTTTCAGAAATTAAATCGGATGTAAAATGGAGTTTGTAGACCCTAAAAAGCAACTGTCCACGTATGTGGACGTTGCGCAACAGAGGAGTTAAATGGCCAAAAATTAGATTTTGTAACTAGGACTTTTTTTTTTTTTTTTTTTCAAATATGATTTTAATTGCTTTAAATTACAAAGAAACAAACATTTGGTAAACATATTTATAAGTAATGACCTAATTACATGTGGTAATGCCAAGGTGGTATGGTAATATGGGGGTAATAGAGGGTTGGGTGGGTAGTAGAGGGGTGGGTATGAGAGTACTAGAGGTGTGGGTGGATTAGTAGTAGAGGGGTGGGTAGTATGGATGTAGTAGAGGGGTGGTTGGGTAGTGGTGGTAGTAGAGGTGGGTAATATGGGGGTAGTAGAGGGGTGGGTGAGGGTCGGTGAGCAATAATGGGGGTAGTAGAGGGGTTGGGCGGGTAGTATGGAGGTAGTAGAGAGGTGGATGGGTAGTATGGGGGTAGTAGAGGGCTGGGTGGGTAGTATGGAGGAAGTAGAGGGCCATAGTTTCCACATTTTCTGTCATTACATTTTATCCTTTTTTACCCCTTTGTTGCGCACTGTCCACATACGTGGACAATAACATAACTTCTATATAAAAGCATATTTTTTAAAAATTCCAACTGATTTTCAATATTGGGCTCATATAGAGTACTAAAATCAATACTAAAAAAATCTAGACACTTTTTTTCATAATGCGTGCATGAAAGGGTTAAATGAGTGTTCACACTAATGTGTGAAAAACAAACTTCACGCAATGGGTCTTAATTCGGCACACAAATAGAACTTGAAAGTTTCAGGTGTTGTGTGGCAACATACCAAAGATGGTAAAAGTACACACTTTCCATACTCAAATAGAAGCACAGATTCTTTTGTTTAAAAAAAGACTCTAAAAGTATAAGTAGTTTTAACATATTTTTTCAAGTACTTTACAGAACTCCATAACAAAAAAAAAAAGCTGGAAGGTTTAAATTATATGGCTGTTCATACTTACAAATACAAAGTATGAACCGATTTAGCCGACCCCCATCTTCCAACCTCTGCCTGGTTTTGTTGGGTTTTCTTGTGCAATGACTCTTAAGTCCCTCGTCCCATTGCACTGGAATACAGCATTAGTCTATTACTCTTCTGTCCCCTACAGATCTCCCATCAATGGGTCTACTGTACATGCGGGAACTGGAGACTGCCCTCTTGTGGATAAACTCTGTAAAAACATATTGGAGTCACTCTATAGACTCCAATACAGTACAGTAGCTTTCATCATCTATAGGACATGATGTTGTTAAAACATTCAGAGAATCCAGATAAATCTTTGTAATAAAGGGAAAGAGCTGGGAAACAAACTGAATGGCCTCAGATGGCACTGCATCCACACCAGACCTGTCATCGCACGGGCTCAGGAAAACCTCTGATAATCATTGTCTATCTGCAAAAACTGCTGCCAAAATTGCATTGAGACATGATGCAGGAAATCCCACCGTCTAATCTGGGCCTAAAATGGACTGAGGTAACATGGGAAAAGGCCCTGTGATAAGACCAATAAAAATGTGCCATTCTGTATGGCAAACATGGGTTACCTCTCAACCTCTCCTCGATGCTCGGTCCTCCAGGCTCTATCCCACTGATATATAACTAACACTTGATAGACTATCCCATTGTTGCCGCCCCGTCATTCTTTAGATCAGTGGGAACGACGATCGAGGACGGAAGGGAGGATGTATAAAAGACGAATGAGAGGCACCCATAGACTCATCAGGGCAGGTGAGGAGAGGGCCTATCCAAGTATCCAACTCAGATCCAACTCGTGCCGCCACACGATCACAAGTTCCAAAATAAACCTGTTCTGAATGGCTGAATTGCAGGGTTTTGATGGTGGGTGGGATGTATTTCTGGATACTGGGGGGTGTAATCTATGGCATCTATGATGGTGTGGAGGTGCATTAGTGGCTACATGGGCATCTATGATGTGTGAAGGGGCATTAGTGCCCACAGCATGGGCATCTATGACGGTGTGGAGGTGCATTAGTGGCTACAGCATGGGCATCTATGATGGTGTGGAGGTGTATTAGTGGTGCATTAGTGGCTACAGCATGGGCATCTGTGATGGTGTGGAGGTGCATTAGTGGCTACATGGGCATCTATGATGTGTGAAGGGGCATTAGTGCCCACAGCATGGGCATCTATGACGGTGTGGAGGTGCATTAGTGGCTACAGCATGGGCATCTATGATGGTGTGGAGGTGTATTAGTGGTGCATTAGTGGCTACAGCATGGGCATCTATGATGGTGTGGAGGTGCATTAGTGTACAGCATGGGCATCTATGATGGTGTGGAGGGGCATTAGTGTACAGCATGGGCATCTATGATGGTGGGGAGGGGCATTAGTGTACAGCATGGGCATCTATGATGGTGGGGAGGGGCATTAGTGTACAGCATGGGCATCTATGATGGTGTGGAGGTGCATTAGTGGCTACAGCATGGGCATCTATGATGGTGGGGAGGGGCATTAGTGTACAGCATGGGCATCTATGATGGTGTGGAGGGGCATTAGTGTACAGCATGGGCATCTATGATGGTGTGGAGGGGCATTAGTGGCTACAGCATGGGCATCTATGATGGTGTGGAGGTGCATTAGTGTACAGCATGGGCATCTATGACGGTGTGGAGGGGCATTAGTGGCTACAGCATGGGCATCTATGATGGTGGGGAGGGGCATTAGTGTACAGCATGGGCATCTATGATGGTGTGGAGGTGCATTAGTGGCTACAGCATGGGCATCTATGATGGTGGGGAGGGGCATTAGTGTACAGCATGGGCATCTATGATGGTGTGGAGGGGCATTAGTGTACAGCATGGGCATCTATGATGGTGTGGAGGGGCATTAGTGTACAGCATGGGCATCTATGATGGTGTGGAGGTGCATTAGTGTACAGCATGGGCAACTATGATGGTGTGGAGGTGCAGTAGTGTACAGCATGGGCATCTATGATGGTGTGGAGGTGCATTAATGGCTACAGCATGGGCAACTATGATGGTGGGGAGGGGCATTAGTGCTACAGCATGAGCATCTTGTACATTTTGTTCATAAATAATAGAAACACTGTGATATACTGAAATATGTGCAGAAATCAAGCTATTCAGAACTAATGAAAATCAATAGGTTGGCTCTATGGTATGACCACAGGGGGGCAGTCTTTGAAAAATAATGTTTTCAGTTACACCAGCAAACTTTTCCCCCCACGGACCACCTTCTACATCCTGACTTGTTGGCTTGCGTACCAACATCATCTGACACGTTAAAAAGTCACACATTCTAATGACACATTCCAGGCATCATGTTTTATAAGCTGCCTTTTAAAAAAAAATTATAAAATAAAAATGAAAACATAGCCTACTGTAGAGTTTATACATGATTTCCTTTAAATATGCAACTATAATTCTAAGAATTAATATAATTGAGTATAAGTTGAACAGATGTGATCTCTCTTGAAAAATCCCAAACTATTGCAGGAACGCAGAACACTAAGCAACTTGTTCATCTGCCTGATGTCCACAGTTACAGTTGTGTTGAAATCAACAGCAGTATGTTAAGGGAATGAATGGGAAAGTCTATGTGAAACAGAAAGAAAGAAAAGAAAAACACACCAAGAAAGTAACAATAGCCATTGTAGTTAATATAGTTTATTTTATTTCAAAAAAAGTTTCCAACTAAAAATGTTCTGTAAAAATGCATATTCATAGTTAATATCCCTCCCTTGCCCATACTAGTGAGTTACAGACCTCCGTTATCATTTGTAATATATATATATTTTGTTTGTCTGTTTGTTTGTTTGTTTGTTTGTTTGTTTGTTTGTTTGGAATGTGCTGAGAGGCATCTTTTTTCTATTGTCTATGTCTAAGGATTATGGGTACTGTGTCACCTTGCAGCGCCAGGAATGACCACAGCAACACAACAATGAATGGGAGAAACAAACAAACAGACAGACAGACAGACAGACAAGGCTACATGATTATCATCACAAAATAAATCTCTTTGGCTTAAATCCCCCAGCCCCTCACCTCTGTGGTTCAGTTATGCCCCCCCCCCCCAAACCTCCCAACCCCCCCATCCCTTCAACCCCACACCACTTGCCCCAAAAGAAGTTTTCCTCAAAGCTACTTGTAATGGAGAACGGTCAGTATTGTCAGGACAATGATAGGAACTACATGGAAAGATTCACAAATTGCTCTTTCTGCGTGTATGCATGTCTGCATGTGTGTGTGTGTGTGTGTGTGTGTGTGTGTGTGTGTGTGTCTGTATGTGCACACGCCGCAGGTGTACAGGTTTGTAAATTGGCATATGCATGTACGTCTCTCTCTCTCCCTCTCTCTCTCTCTCTGTCTGTATGTCTGTATGTCTATATGTGTGTGTGTGTGTGTGTGTGTGTGTGTGTGTGTGTGTGTGTGTTGCTCACCACCACATTTGAGTGTGGCCTGCCCGTGGACAAAACAAACATACCCTGCAACTTAAACAGAGGATCTGATGGAGGCTCCTCCTGTGTGGCTATATGAAGGTCTGGCCACACACACACACACACACACACACACACTGATGAAGGTCTGGCCACACACACACACACACACACACTGAGCTGGACAGACTGCACAGCCTCGAGCTGGGGTCGCACGCCAGGGTCAGACGGCGGTCACAGGATCTCTGCAAATCATTGACCTTCTGACCTTTGGAGGCGCGGAGGCTAGCAGGTGGCCTCGGAGGAGCTGGAGGTTGTGTCCGACATGCAGGAAGAGATACAAAAAGTACAGCCCACCCCCCACCCTCCCACCCCAGCCACCCCCAACACAGAAAGTCTGCAAGGAAATACCTAACACACAGCATCTAAAAGGGGAGGCTTGGCCACCCGTAACATCAAGGTTAAAACAAAACAATTTTGTCTTTTTTTTTTTTTTTTTTTTTGAAGGAACACTGAATCAACTTTGTTTTTGTATACAACATTTTGTCAACAACAGTTCCAGACAGCCCAACCCTGTGTGATGGTTTCTTCCCTTTTGATGTCATCATAGCTTGCTTCAGGCCCTGACCTATGACCCCTGGGTCAGACGATCACCCTCTCTCCTCAATCTTGTGCCTGGAAAACAAAACAGATTAACAAAGAGCTGCATTTTAGTACTTACTGCACATTTACGGTTAGACTTAACAATACCCTGGATAGGTGTATGTGTGTGTGTGTGTGTGTGTGTGTGTGTGTGTGTGTGTGTGTGTGTGTGTGTGTGTGTGTGTGTGTGTGTGTGTGTTTGTGTGTGTGCGCGCATATTTGTGTATGTGCAATACTTACAGTGCCTGCATACACATATGTGCATGTTTGTTTTTGTTGGCCAATACTATAATGCTATGATGGATCAGAGATGTGATATCAAGCTGTTGAGTTGGGTATGATGACAGTATACAAAACTCAAGATATTAGTTACTATATTAATACACATATCACCTCTGCCATATACTGTAACATGATCAATCGTAGGAGACAGGGTTGAAGGATTGTGTGTGTGTGTGTGTGTGTGTGTGTGTGTGTGTGTGTGTGTGTGTGTGTGTGTGGTCCCTTACTGTTAGAGGGGCTCTGGGTAGATGTGTGTGGTCCCTTACTGTTAGAGGGGCTCTGGGTAGATGTGTGCGTGTGTCTTTTACTGTTAGAGAGGCTCTGGGTAGGTGTGTGTGGTCCCTTACTGTTAGAGGGGCTCTGGGTAGTGTGTGTGTGTGTGTGTGTGTGTGTGTGTGTGGTCCCTTACTGTTAGAGGGGCTCTGGGTAGATGTGTGTGGTCCCTTACTGTTAGAGGGGCTCTGGGTAGTGTGTGTGTGTGTGTGTGTGTGTGTGTGTGTGTGTGTGTGTGTGTGTGTGTGTGTGGTCCCTTACTGTTAGAGGGGCTCTGGGTAGGCCTGCCGGGGGTCGTAGGTCATGTCGGGCATGTAGGCCTCGTGCAGCTCCGCGTCCAATGGGAGGCCGTCCATCGGGATGTCAGCGTAGCCGTAGGGAGGGTACGCGCCGTCCAGCTCTACAGTTGTGTGTGTGAGAGAATTACGCTATTAGTGCCATGTCTCCCTCTATCACACACACACACACACACACACGTGCACACACCAGACATGATATCTCAAGTTTGGCAGACACACAGCAGGACTGGAGAGGTATAATAAGAGATGAAGGGAAGTGCCTAACCTTCTTACAGTAGAATGTGTGTGTATGTGCCTGAGTCCATGTATGAAGTATGTGTGTGTGTGTGTGTGTGTGTGTGTGTGTGTGTGTGTGTGTGTGTGTGTGTGTGTGTGTGTGTGTGTGTGTGTGTGTGTTTGTGTGTGTGTGTTCATGTGTCTATGTGTCTCATCGTGTGTACACTCAACTCATGAGTGTGTGTGTGTGTGTGTGTGTGTGCGTGAGCGAGAGAAAGAGAGAGTCATTGCTGGCTGTAACGATCGCCCTCTGGTGTAAACATTGTGCTTTGTCACTTGTGGCAGTGCTGACAGACAGGAATCCAATAAAGCAAGACTCGCGCTAAATCACTCTGCATCTCTCCTTCTATCTCCCTCCCTCTGGATCTCTCTCTCGCTCCCTCTCTCTCTCCCTCCCTCTCTTCCTCCCTCTGTATCTCTCTCTCTCCCTCTCTTCCTCCCTCTGTATCTCTCTCGCTCCCTCTCTCTCTCCCTCCCTCTGTATCTCTCTCTCCCTCTCTCTCCCTCCCTCTGTATCTCTCTCGCTCCCTCTCTCTCTCCCTCCCTCTGTATCTCTCTCTCCCTCTCTCTCCCTCCCTCTGTATCTCTCTTACACACACACTTCCTCTTTCCCTTTCTCTCTCCATCTCTCTTTCCTCTCTATACATGTCAGTCAATCCCTGTTTTATTTGCACATTAGAATGTACTTCATACCTGACTCTCTCTCTCCCTCCCTCTCTCTTTTATCTCTCTTTCTATGTCATTCCCTCTCCTTTCTTTCTCATTAGCATTTCTTTATCTCCTTTCTCTTCCGTCTTCTCCTCCGTACTCCTGCCCCCTCTCCCCGCCTCCTTAATTCACTCCCAGAGAGCGGCTCCTGCCAGCATGCTAAATCAGCATGTATTCCTAAATGAAATGAGAAATAAACACCCTCGTCCATATTCATAGACCACTATTGATTACAGCTCCAGTGAGCATCACTCTCTCTCTTTCTCTCTCTCTCTCTCTCCCTCTCTCTCTAGAAAAAGAGAGAGATGGACAGAGAGAGAGAAAGAGAGAGAATGCACTAAATATGACGAAATCTGACCATTTTCATTCACTAAATTCAAGTCAATCATCTCTGAGTTTCATTTCCACATTGCACACACATCCTCGTTGAGAACAATGACTTGGCCACTCTAGTTGCAAAACTGGTAGCAGCAGCCTACCATCACCAGAGGGCCATCCAGTCAGGACTCAACTAGCAACAGAACAAGAATCACAAAATGCCAATCTAGCGCATACTGTAGATGGCCCCCTATGACCAAGATCCAAGAGCTAGCGCATACTGTAGATGGCCCCCTATGACCAAGATCCAAGAGCTAGCGCATACTGTAGATGGCCCCCTATGACCAAGATCCAAGAGCTAGCGGTAGTGAAGTGGCACTGCCGATAACCAAGGCCCTGAGGAGTTAGGACCTGAGGAGCTCTTGCTGGTACTCAATGTATACAGTACACTCAAAATAAATAAAGCAAGCATGCTTTATTTATTTTCAATGTTTATGATTTAGTATCAAGTAAGTTTAAGCACCCAGTTCGAAGCACTAAGGTGTTGAGCGCGCTTCTTTATTTATACATTAGTATCTCAGCAAACGTCACATGAACATTGAGTCTGTTGACGTTGAATGCCTGAGGGTACTACCCTGGGTACGATAATTCACCGTTATTTTCTGAAACTGCACATTTCCCCTGCTGAAGGGATCTCCTTTATGCTGTTCTCTGTGCTCGCGCGGCTCTTAACCATAGCAACGGTTGCTATTGAGGAGCTCTTATGGACGTGCCCATCGTGTCCAGCGGCTCTGAGGACAACACATGCTGATGCCCTAGAGAAGATGAACGACATCAAGACATCACTCACCGTCTGCCATGTAGCCGGCCTCCAGGGGAACGCTGCTGTGGGCCTGTGGAGGGAGCAACAGAGCAGTAAGCACAGGCACACAGGTGGGTACACACACAGGTAGGTAGACAGACAGGTAGGTAGACAGACAGACAGGTATGTACACAGACAGACATGTAGGTACACAGACAGGTATGTAGACAGACAGGTAGCTACACAGACAGGTAGGTACACAGACAGGTAATATACAGTCCGCCCCTCCACCACCAACCCCCAACACACACACACACACACACACACAACCCGAACCGAACGCTACCCCTGCTGTCATTCTGTGCGTTTAAGACTGTCTGCCTGTGATCATCTGTGAGCACTAATACAGTACGTGGGCCGTGGGATGCATATCAGTGTGTGTGTGTGTGTGTATACGTGGGCCGTGGGATGCTCCAGTCTCCCGAGCCCTGATTTACACACTCGGCGAGCCAAACGTATTCTGCGGCCATAATTAAATATCGATTCAAATCACACACAGCAAACAAACTGCAGCCTGCGCGGACATGTTCCACGGATGCGTGTTAAGATATCCTCAATGCTCTGGGTGGTGCCGTGCAACCTTAATGTCGTGCCGTCAACCCATCCCAGCCCCCCCCCCCCCCCCCCCCCACACACACACACATTTCCCCCTCCGCCCAAATCAGCATGAATTGCTGTAACGACAACAGGGCAAGTGATATGCCAGCCAGTCAGGGGCTGCCCGCGATGTTATTGCACTTCCTAATGATAGGACTGATATGAGGGGAGCTGCTCCACACAAACATCTCACTGGTTCACACATCTGGGGGATTTACTTGGCAAGCTAATAAACGAGATCGACCTGGGAGCTGACCATGGTCCTGAAACACTTTGTGGAACTTGTGATGTGATCCCCCACCACACACACACACACACACACAGGATACCATCACTGCTAGGCTAACACTCTAAAGTCTGTCTGTCTGGTCCTTTCAACACGTTAGGTCATCACTCTGAAGACTGTCTCCCAGCCTGGCCCACCACCAGATCCCCGTTCAGGTGTGTGTTTCTCCAGACAGCTGCTAGTTAAGCTCCCTCTACTGCATATCCTCTCTCACAACCCTGATTCACCCCAGAGCTGTGGTGGTATGGATAGTGACGGTTAAGGGCACACAATGAGATACATCCATAAGAAACATAAGGACGTAAACTACTCATGACTATAAAGATCATATGAACTGGGGGGTGCTGTGGCGCAACAGGCTACAGCGCTCATACCACATGCGCCTCCGAGTGCCCACGGGGACCCAGGTTCGAATCCGACCTGTGGTCATTTCCCGATCCCACCCCATCCCACTCTCCCACCACTTACTTCCTGTCTCACCCTTCACTGTCCTATACATATAAAGGCATAGGGTGCCTCTCATGCAGCGTTTATACGTCCTCCCTCGCTCCTCGATGCCTCGATCCTCACTGATCTACATAAAGAATGATGGGGGGGAAACAATGGGATAGTCTATCCAGTGTTAGTTATAGATCAGTGGGAACGCCCCTCGAGGATCGAGCATCGAGGATCGAGGAGGCATGTTGAGAGGCACCTATAGAAGCCCCCCTCCAAAAAAACAAATGTACTGTACTTTGATTCCAGGCCCCTCAGGTGTGAAAGATAAGTGGATGCTTCAGCTGAGAAGGGTGTGAAGGGTGAGTTTGTGAATCAGGTGTGAATAGGAATTAAGAAAAGTGCCATGGTGCACCTTCAGGCCTACAGGGGCCACTGCAGCGCAGCGGCAGCTCAACTCACCAGCTCCCAGGCGGCAGGGTCGTGCTTGAAGAGCGAGTGCGTCAGCTCCACAGACACCCGCTTCCTGTAGTCAGAACTCTTGTCCTCCGAGATGCGGAAGAGCACGGCCGCAGCATAGGTGGCTGCAGACAGAGGCACACACACACACACACACACACAGGTCAGTTCCTTTGCTTCTAATATGTACTGTATATATGTATTTTGAGATGTGTGTGTCTGTATTCATACGAGTAAGTCTAAGGTACTGAAAGTACTACATGTACATGTGTGTACATTATACAGCTCTGGATAAAGAGACCAATGCATCTTAGGGTTACTGAGTGACATTGAAATGAGTTGAGGGTCGTATTCAACATTCAGAGACTACTGCATATTTAAATATGACTGTCATTTTTTTCAGAGCTGTATATCCTTATATATATGTGTGTGTGTGTGTGTGTGTGTGTGTGTGTGTGTGTGTGTGTATTTGGGTATGTGTGTGTGGAGAGACATGGAAATAAAAGAGAAGGAGGGGGAAAATACAGAGAGGAGATAGAAAGGGATGATAGAGAGAGAGAGGGAGGGAGGGAGAGGGGGAGGACGAGAACAGGTGGAGAGAGCCACAGAACAAGAGAGATGATGACAGCGATGGAGGAAGAGTGTGATGGAGAGAGACAGATGAAATGCTGGGTGGTGAGTGTGTGTGTGTGTGTGTGTGTGTGTGTGTGTGTGTGTAAATAATTACTAGTCATGAGATGGTGTTAATTGGCGTTTACAGGGACAATTAAGCCGCCTTGGCATCACAGGAAGAGAGGGAGACGGTGGAGGAGAGGAGAAGAGGAGAGGAGGAGAAGAGGAGAGGAGAGCTGACGACACTTAGAGCAATGCAGCGCCACTCGGAGGCTCACACAACCAACCCAAACACGCACGGCTAACGCACACACACACACACACACACGGACGGCGAACACACACACACACACGGACGGCGAACACACACACACACACGGACGGTGAACACACCAATTAAGATGATTAAGGAGACTGGTGGGGAAACAGGAAGTGAATGGATACACTCTTCAACCGCCTGTGTGTGTGAAGCTATCAATTATAGACAAGCCCACACAAGCGTGCACACACACACACACACACACACACACACACACACACACACACACACACACACTTGAACTCAATCCCATATCAGTGAGAGCTGCATATCCACACATGTGTGCTGAAGAAGATGACTGATAGAGGAATGATCGTGTGGTTAACAAAGCGATTAGTAGAAGAATGAGTGGAATGATGGATGGATAGATGAACAAGCTGATCGTTGGACAGACAGATGAATGGACAGATAGGTGGATGTAGATGGATGGATAACAGAGCAATGGATGGATGCATGCATTGATGGACAGGTAGAT
>NC_084996.1:22560447-22562947 GCF_963854185.1 Sardina pilchardus | reverse complement strand
TTATTGCACGACGTGGGGAAGAGCAGACGTGGGGCTTTCCAACGAGCCACTAGGCCTATATAAGTTGCGCAAGGACGCACATTGTATGCTCATACCAATTGTAGGCTATATGCCTTGATGACATTAAATTAAGAAGTATTTCCTGATTTGGGAAACTTTTAGTTTATTTTTCTTTCCATACCATTCGATCTTGCTGCAAATTATCAGACTTGAGAAGCACGCATTGCATCGGCAACTTCGCTGCTCAGTAGACGATTCTGCCACTTTCTGCTGGCCAGTTCGAGAAAAAAGCTGCAGATCATAGACAGAGAAAGCATGCTCTGAGAACAGAACACAACTGCATGTCAAGTGTAGCCGAGGGTCTGTCTACGCAGAAACAACAAGTGCATTTCTACATGTTCGTGACAAAATGTGGGGGATAGAATCGCGTTTCAGTGGGAATGCTGCAACCTATGTCTTTCTCTTCTAAAGACAATTATGTTAAATGTTATTAAATGACAAAAAAATAAGGGCATATTTTTTTTACCGACCCGACCAAACATGACCCGCATATCATTAAAAATATTTTTTCTTGACCCATAACCGCGGGTGACCGCGGGTGACCGCGGTCGCCCGCTCGATTTGGATCAGCCCGCGCATCACTGACACACACACACACACACACACACACACACACACACACACACACCGAATGCATGTCCTCCATGTCAGGGCAAAACTGTAAAATCCATCTTCTGGATCAGTAGTCTTTGGATAGATGAAATGACACATACACACACACACACACACACACACACACACACACACTGGAGGAAGTGAAGCATGTCCTGCGTGTATGGGTGAGTGTGTTGCATGCTTGGAGAGGGATGACAAGGCCGTTTATGAGAGGGTGAGTGAGCTGAAGTCAAGCAATAATTCTGGACCTGTGTGTGTGCAATGTGTGTGTGTGTACGTGTGTGTGAGTGAGAGAGAGAGAGATGAAGAGAGAGAGATTTTTTTGCAGATATGCAAAGTAGTTATTCTAATACTAAAATCTCAAATGTGTTTTTTGTGATCATCCTCATTTAATTAATTAGTTAAAGTATTCATGTCACTGCATTAATGATCAGCCACTAGACTATGTGCATGAAAGCCTCTCTGTGTGTGCTTGTTTGTCTCTGTTGGAGCAAGGTGTGTGTGACCCTGCTGCTATTGCTAATGTAATTAGCGTCTGCACAGACCCGGGTGTGTGTTGCACTAATGAATTAGAACATTACGAAAAAAACAGATTTAATGCGTGTGTTAAATTTTTTCTTATTGGCCAAACAGCATATTATTCAGTGAAGACATAAGTAGCAGAATACGACAGAGGATGCCGTTACAACACAGCTAACACTCCAGCGGAAAATACCTGAGCGTACAGGTAGAGCCTTTCATGCACATCGTCTTGGACCACCAAGTACTGACGCCTGCTGTAAAGCTGTGTGAATACTCCAATACTGGAGTCAAGTGCGCCTCGTTAGTGCTGATGTGCGCAGACAGACACACGGAACAGACCTCTGTTCTGCCTCAGGTTCCCAGTGGCGTCTGAATGGGATCCGGGAGCTTTTAGAGGCTCCGGCAGCGCTAGTCCTGTGTGTTGCGTAACGAGCCCGGGCTGCTGGGCTGCTGGGTGCTGGGTAGTTGGGTAGTTGGGTAGTTGGGTAGTTGGGTAGTGTTGTGGGGATGTGGAGGGAGAGGAGACTAGGGAACGAGGGGCAGGAGCCCTCATCAACGCCCCACTGCCTCTAAAAGCCTCTTTAACGCCTCAAGCACAATGTGGCAGCAAAAGTAGCAGCCACACGTTAATGCAGCACTCGTCTGTCCCGTAGGACAACTCCTGTTCCCTCTCTCTTTCTCTCTCTCTCCATCTCTCTCTCTGTGTCTGTCTCTTTCTCTCCCTTTCTCATTTAAATGTATAAAGACAAAGAAGAGCAAACAAGGCGGCGGCGAGGTAAACAGACAGCAGGCGCGGTGGCATCTGCCCGCTCTCCTGAGGGGAAGTGCTTTGACAGGAAACACTGGCGTCACTCTCCGTCTATCACGCGCCGTCATGCGGAAACAGCCATGGAGACGAGGAGACTCTCGCACGCCTCACACAAGGTGGAGAAAGAACTCCCTTAACGTGGAAATAACATCTCCTCACTCATTGTGTGGCTCACTCAACTACAGAGGCTGTCAAACTGAGCTCTGGCAGACTGCTCATTGTTCTGTTCATTGTTTGCTCTTCTATACATTCTTGATCGGTCCTTGCGAGCTACGACAACCACCTGAGTGGAATTCAAAATGGTTTCCAGGTCACAATGAAAGCATGGCTGGTGGTCTCCGAACTTCAACCAGCATTGCATTCACTTCAGACCAGCATTATTCATATTCATAATTCATTCATGCACTCAATCTATCTATCTATCTATCTGTTAATCTGCTCATCCATTCATGTAATCAATTAATCAATCAATCAATCAATCAATCAATCAATCAA
>NC_084996.1:22537947-22555447 GCF_963854185.1 Sardina pilchardus | reverse complement strand
GAGAGAGAGAAGGAGAGGGAGAAGGAGGTTAAAGATGTCCATATGGACTGCAGAGGCAGGGCCAGCACTAGGGAATACAGCTTAGAAGAGTGCCCTTATCGACTCAGGAAACAGCGCAAGGAGGGGATTTCAGTCTCCGCATCACACGCCAGCCGCAAGACGACCCACAAATCTGGAGCGCTCGCTTGTTCGCCAGCTGAAGGTCAAACGCTGAACAAAGGACGGGCCGTCCCCCCAAGGCACACACACACACACCACCCTTTGAAGACGGAGCCTGACTCAACAATAGTGACTGAACACACACACACACACACACACACACACACACACACACACACACACACTTGCCGATCACAGAGGACAAAGTGTGTGTGCAACTCAAACGTTTTGCCAGCAATCCTCATATGAAAGCCATGCTTTGTTTTGCTTTGTTTTTTTTTACGCGCCTGTTTCCATTTTCTGCAGTTTTTTCTTGACGCGCTGCTTTTCACGAGAGCGAGTCGTGTGGATTTTATGATCGGCAGTATCTCCTCGCAGACTAGTTCCATTTGGCGAAGCCAGTTCATTACGCCAAACAGAGCTTTCTATTAAAGCTGTGAAACACACTGCGGGGGGATTTAGTGGCGTGCCAAAGTCGGTGCCCTCCGGCACACACACACACATACACACACACACACACACACACACATAAACAAGTGTGAAACAATGTAATACAGTGCCACTATAGCTAACATGAGTGCACGCATGAATCACCTTAATGCACATGCAGACACACCCACACACCCACACACCCACACACACACAGACACAGATACATACACACGGGCACACACACATACTCTCACACACACACATACATATAAAGAAACACACACACACACACACACACACACACACACACACACACACACACACGCATACACACAGACACAAATACACACACACACACATACACACACACATAAAGAAACACACACACACACACACACACACACACACACACACACACACACACACGTGGGCATCTGACCTGCGTCCACGATGGCGGGCTTGTTGCTGGGGCAGACGGAGAGCACCTTGAGCACTCTGCTGGTGGTCCACAGCAGCTTCTCATAGTTGTAGCTGCGCATGATGTACACCAGGCACTCTGGACCCCCATTAGCCAGGATGATCAGCTGTGGAGGGAGGGATGGAGGGATGGAGGGAGAGAGGGAGGGAGAGAGGGAGGGAGAGAGGGAGGGAGAGAGGGAGGGAGGGAGGAAGGGGGGGATGGAGAGGGAGAGAGAGAGGGAGTGGTAGAGAGACATTATCATCTGTGGTTTTCAACTGGTTAATCTGATAAACAATACAGTGTAATTCATAAAACTGAAACATTAAACTGGACACACTAAACTGTAACTGTAAAAGAATAAAATATGACCCGCATATGACCTTTGACCTTTACTCCACATAAGTCTCTGAGTATCCTCCAACACTCCCTAACACATTCCTCCCCCATAATCTACCCTCCTCTTATGAACCCCTCTCTTCTCTCATCCTCTCCTCCTCATCACTCCCCTCCTCTTCTCCTCCTCTCCTATTGTTATTGTATCCTCTCATCACTCCTCTCACTCCCACGCACGCACGCACGCACGCACGCACGCACGCACGCACGCACGCACACACACACACACACACACACACACACACACACACACACACACACACACACACACACACACACACACACACACACACACACACACACGCGCACACACACACACACACACACGCGCACACACACACACACACCTTGCTCTCCTGGTTGCCGTAGGAGAGCAGCTGCAGGCAGTCGGTGGTGATGGCGAGGAACTTGGGGTTGCTCTTCTTGAGCAGCGGCACCATCCTCTGCAGGCCGTCGGCCAGACGCACCGCCATCTTGGCCCCCTCCTGGTGCAGCAGCAGGTTATGCAGCGTGGTGATGGCGTAGAACAGCACCGACTCCATAGGGGAACTGAGCACACACACACACACACACACACACACACAGAGAGAGAGAGAGTGAGTGGTGACGGCGTAGAACAACACCAACTCCATAGGGGAACTGAGCACACACACACACACACACACACACACACACACACACACACACACACACACACACACAGAGAGAGAGAGAGTGTGATGGTGTAGAACAACACTGCATCGGAGAACTGAGCACACACACACACACACACACACAGTGAGTCAGTGATGCGGGAGTGCGTGCGTGCTTGCGTGTGTGTGTGTGTGTGTGTGTGTGTGTGTGTGTGTGTGTGTGTGTATGTGTGTGTGTGTGTGTGTGTGTGTGTGTGTGTGTGTGTGTGTGTGTGTGTGTGTGTGTGTGTGTGTGTGTGTGTGTGTGTGTGTGTGTGCGTGTGTGTCTGTGCCTGTGTTAGTATGTATGAAGAGAGGCAGAGACAGAGTGAAAAGAGTCTAAATAAATAAATTGGCAAGGCAGGACTGAAGAATGGACAGAACAGCACAGAATAAAGAGAAAGAGAGGGTGAACGAGGGAGATAAGAGAACATGATGAAAACACACAAACAGGTAAAGGATGGACAGACACAAAGAAAGGGAGAGAGAGATGGGAGGTAAAGAGAAAAAGAGAGAAAGAAAAGGCATGGATGAGAAAGATAAAAAAACACAAAACGGGCAGGGAAAGGGAAAGGAATTGTGGGATGTAAAGGGGAGAGGGAGAGAGAAATGGAGAGAGTGTTAGAGGGAGAAGGAGAGAGAGAGAGAGACGGTGAGAAACAGAGGATAGGAGAGAGTGTGATAAGGAAAAGCCACAAAGGAGACAGAATTGGACCGGCTGGCATGGATGTAGAGAGCATTACCGGGGGAGAGAAAGAAAGAGAGAGAAGGCAGAGAGAGAGAGAGGGGGAGAGAGAGAGAGAGGGAGGGAGAGAGATAAGAAAGTGGTAGATAAGACAAAGGGAATGGATAAGGGGATATGAAGAGAAAGAGAGGAGTGGAGGGAGAGAGTGGGGGAAAGAGAGAAAGAGAGAAGGAGTAGAGGGGAGAGGAGGGGTGAGGAGTGGAGGGAGAGAGAGGGGGAAAGAGAGAAAGGAGGAGAAGAGCAAATGAGAGAAAAGTCACAGAGGACAAAGCAAATGTGAAGTAAAACAGTAATGGAGTTAGTTAATAGAGTTAAGAAGACTCAAAAACAACACACACACACACACACACACACACACACACACACACACACACACACACACACACACACACACACACACACACACACACACACACACACACACACACACACACACACACACACACACACACACACACACACACACACACACACACACACACACACACACACACACACACACACACACACACACACACACACACACACACACACACACACACACACACACACACACACACACACACACACACACACACACACACACACACACACACACACACCGACAGACACACACACACACAAACACACACACAGCAATGTCAGCAGGGTCAGTGACATTGTCCGAGATTCATAACAAGCATCATTTTATTTTATAAGACCTGTTAATAAATATGGGGGCTTTTAAATTGTTTGGAAAATGAAAGATGCATGTCTGAAATATCATAGAATGTTTATTTTGAATTTGAGGAGGGAAAAGAATGAACAGGATATTGCCTCATCAACAATTGTTTGAAGATTATTTTGAAAACATTTTAAAAGCCTTCTTTGGCACACACACACACACACACACACACACACACACACACACACACACACACACACACACACACACACACACACACACACACACACACACACACACACACACACACACACACACACACACACACACACACACACACACACACACACACACACACACACACACACACGCGCGGAGGAACATACTGTACACGTGGAGCCTGCAATTCCACCACTGCAGTTCTATCTCATGCCTTAGCAAACGGTTCTCAGCCCAAGAAAAACAGCTCCAGTGGAACATCTATCACACCACCAGCACAACAACAACAACAACAGCAACAGCGTGAAGAAAACAACAACAGCAACAGCAAAAGACAAATGTGTGATGCTCTCTCCCGCAGCAGAGCTCCTCCACTAATACCCCTCTCAAACAAGCAAAAGAAAGTCATGTTCCAGCTCATCTGTCACCTGGCAACCACACGCTCACACTGCCTGCGCTCAACTCACTGTGCTTGTGTGTGTGTGTGTGTGTGTGTGTGTGTGTGTGCATGTGTGTGTGTGTGGTGTATGCGTGTGTGTGTGTGTGTGTGGTGTGTGTGTGTGTGTGTGTGTGTGTGTGTGTGTGTGTGTGTGTGTGTGTGTGTGTGTGTGTGTGGTGTATGTGTGTACAGTATGAGTATTTGTCTGTCTGTGTGTGTACAGTATGTGTGTGTTTGTGTGTGTGTGTGTGTGTGTGTGTGTGTGTGTGTGTGTGTGTGTGTGTGTGTGTGTGTGTGTGTGTGCATCTGTGTGTCTACGTGTGTGTGTGTGTGTGTGTGTGTGTGTGTGTGTGTTTGTGTGTATATTTCTTTGTTGGCAGGCAATCAGGCAGTGCGTGTAAACCTGACCATGGGGAGACGTACTCAACACTCAGGTAAACACACACACACACACACACACACCGCCGGCTGCTCACTTAACATGGCTATAGCTACGCGGCTATGCTACCTGCTACCTCTATGCCAAGACAAGCCTCATTAGTTCCCTGCCCCCATGCCAACATTACCTAAGTACCCCCATGCCAACATTACCTGTGTATCCCCATGCCAACATTACCTAAGTACTGTACCCCCATGCCAACATTACCTAAGTACTGTACCCCCATGCCAACATTACCTAAGTACCACCATGGCAACATTACTTGCGTACCCCCATGGCAACATTACCTAAGTACCACCATGGCAACATTACTTGCGTACCCCCATGGCAACATTACCTAAGTACCACCATGGCAACATTACCAAAGTACCCATGCTAATGGACCAATGAGGGGTGACAAGACCCAGAAGGGGAGATACTAACAGCTGTGTGCAATGTGCTTGAATGATTATTACTGTATAATGGAGGTCTGTCTACACTACAGTGTCCTGGTGCAATAACCTCCGACCCCAGTAACCTTTGACCTTTGCTCCTGGAGAGAGCAGTGATAACTGAAACCCAAGTACACGCAGAGAGCACTTGCATGCAGAGATGCACAAGAAAACATGTGACAATACTCTCATTAAGTCTACTCTCAGCTCAATTCAACTGTAATACATGTGACAATACTCTCATTAAGTCAACTCTACGCTCAACTCAACTGTAATATAGTACATGTGACAATGCTCTCATTAAGTCAACTCTCAGCTCAACTCAACTGTAATACATGTGGCAATACTCTCATTAAGTCAACTCTCAGCTCAACTCAACTGGAATATATGCACTGCCACTCCAAAGATCTTTTAGATCAAGTGAAACTGTAGACCCACAGCAGCTTGGGCTAGCTGTGCCTATTTGTTTTGTCATGGTTGGCTATTTGATCTTGGCTGATTTCAGAAGAGGTAGTATGACATTTAGAGTGATCCATTTCTATTTGGTCTGATAAAATGATTTACATTTCTGTTGACATTTGGCGTGTGAGCTGATCTACTGTTACCGGTGACCTGGAGAGATTAATCGCATCTGAATTTGTCTGATATCAGGTCATATGGCTTAATAGAAGCACAGCAAATTCTGACTGAAGGATTTACTGTCTGGCTCACTGACTGATGGGATGACTCGGATGGATGGATGGACGCCAAGGATTCAAGGTTCTGTTGTTTTTGTTGATGACATTCCAACTGAACTGTGTGTAAAACAAGGCCGTAACCATAGAGACAACATTAGGGGGGGCCAGACGTCCCATACAAGTTCATGAACAGATGGAGCGATATGTCTCTATTGTTTTCATTTTAGTGTCTCATAGTAGCCTATTACATTGCCCCGTTCAATCCCCTTTTGTGTTATTATATGTTTTGGCATTCCATAAATCACTGTAGTTGTTGGTTGTTGTTAACAGCAGATATCACTATAGTTGTTAGCTGTTGTTATAGTAACCCCAGATATCACCAGAATCGTCATTTATCTAAAGGGTCTGTTTTTAATTATTGGAGTATTGCGTGTATGAAGGTTCATCTGACATTTCAGTTGGATTGCCTGAGGCTATTTGATAAGTACCAACTTCCATAAATGACAAACCATCATCTACGTAGTTCACACATTTCACGTGCCTCCTTGTTTTGCAGGCACATGGAAATGGATATGAATATGATCCTTGTTATATATGATCCCCCTCTTTCTCTAATCATCTCCTGCAAGCTCTCGTCTATCTCATCTCATCCTCATCTCATCAGTACACTCTCACGTCTGCTATTTCTCCTCTCTATATCCACCTCATTCCTTAAATCCAAAATCTGCCCTGTTTTCAACTTCCGTTCATTCTGTTTAAATTATAGCTTTGTGCATTCTCAGTATGCTGACTAGAGTATGCTTCAACTTAGATGTCTTTTGAAATGTTGCCAATTCTGCGTCAGCATGGATATACTACATTATATACTATATAACCGATATAAATGATAAAAGATACATTTTATATGCGTTATGATATGTTAAGCACTGTCAACCGTCACGTTAAAATCGATACAATGCAGCTTAGCCGGAAAAAGATAACCGTTATCTGAACACTGAGGTGTCATGGCGACGCCCATTGTTGGCTAAGGAATATCGTGAATAGAATACACATAAAGTGTGAAGTGAACTGTGTAAAGTGAGTTGTGTGTAAAGTGAGTTGTGCGTAAAGTGAGTTGTGTGTAAAGTGAGTTGTGCGTAAAGTGAGTTGTGCGTAAAGTGAGTTGTGCGTAAAGTGAGTTGTGCGTAAAGTGAGTTGTGTGTAAAGCGAACTGGGTGTAAAGTGAGTTGTGTGTGTAAGGTGAAGTGCGCTGCTCTGACCTGAGCATGCGCACGAGGGCGGGGATGCCGCCGGACTTGAAGATGGCCAGCAGGCCCTCGCGCTGGTGGGAGAGGCTGTGCAGGACGCTGGCGGTGGCGCGCGCCGTCTCCATGTCCGTGGTGCTCTGCATGGCCCTCACCACCGCCGCCACCATCTGGGGAGACTGCATCAGCACACGCCGCGACGCCTCCTTACGCGTCAGCTGGTTCACTATCATCGCCGCCTTATTCACCACCACCTGGGAGAGGAGAGGAGAGGAGGAGGAGGAGGAGGAGGAGAGGAGAGGAGGGGAGGGAGAGGGGAGGGGAGGGGAGAGGAGAGGGGAGGGGAGAGGAGAGGAGAGGAGAGGAGAGGAGGATTGGAGGGCAGAGGAGAGGAGGGCAGAGGTGAGGAGAGGGAATGAGAGGAGGAGAGAGGAGAGGAGAGAAGAGGGAGGAGGGGAGGAGAGGAGAGAAGAGGAGAGGGGAGGAAAGAAGAGAGAATTTGACTTTTAAAATACTTTCTTGGTACTTTTTGTCACTCAGTGCCAAGAAACACCAACACTCACGCAGAGCTGATGCACTAAGAATAAAGAATGAATGAATAGCCTACAAGAGATGGACCAAGACACACAAACACAAGGAGACTCCAGACTTGCTGCTCCGTGGGACTCCCAGAGACTTTTATAAATAGCAGTGACCTTGCTCCACTCAGCAAGGACAGCACATAACAATAAACGCCTCAGTGATATCAATAAAGCTCATTTTGATGATCCTCTCATTCCAAAGCATGTCTAAGCCGTGCGTGCACACACACACACACACACACACACACACACACACACACATTTGTGGAGAGGAGAGGAGAGGAGGGAAGGTCTGCTCATTGAAATATCAGGCGCCCGTGGGCCTCCGCTTGACGGCTGAATGGAACAGGCAGCGGCCGTCAGTGGGGGCTCCGCCCAGTATGACTCCTCCCCCAGGGCACACACACACTTTGGGAAGAGCCAATCAGAGACGAGCGCGCTTTGAGGAGACAATCGAGAACACGCACACTTTTGGAAACGGCCAATGAAAGACAGGTGTGGTAGACGTCTCGATATGCTGATTGGTGTTCCAGAAGTCTAAAGCCACTGAGGGGGTCACTCCATGTCACAGTGATTGCTGTCTGATCAATACGGTGTTCACCACGCTGAGCAGTCCTCCCTTAATACAGTGTTCACCACGCTGAGCAGTCCTCCCTTAACCTTTGCTCATGACAATGGAGGATCACAGAAGAGCACATTAGCGTGACATGATCCATGTTTTAGGATCAATACGTTCATCTCTCATTGACATGCTCATGGGACTGCAGAGCAAAGGGGCCATCTCTTTGTGTTAACCTCCCTGAGGGACTGCAGCTACACTAAGTGCAAACTATTGAGTGATATCAATATAAATGTATATCGTCAGAATATGTTTAGTGTTAAAATTAGAGTATACTGCACCTAGTATCTAAGGGATATTATTCATTGGAGAATACACTTTTAAGCTGTATTGATATTTGCACAGTACAATATTCATTTTGATTTGATTTTGACTTACTCACTGATAGCATTCTGCTGATACTATTCTGTCTCAGGCCCGATGAATGAATCATCCAAAATTATACATCAGCAGGTATTAGGTATGATCTCAGGCATGATGAAGCATAAGACACTATACATTAATGAGTATGGCAGCTATATGTCTCAGTCAAGTTGTTTATACATCAACAGCTTGCGACTATTTTATTTAAGTTGAAGTTGGCTAGGGATCTATAGCCTTCGATATAAAACATTGCTACTGCCATAAGCTCAGATGGAGCACGGCAGGCCTACGTTCTAAGAGACCCAAACAAGACTGGAATATACGATCAGCTGTTTCCACGGCAGCCAGCACCTTAAGAGCCGCATGATTGGCTGGCAGCCTTGACGGACAAGGCCTGGCACTCAGGCGTGTAACTGGATCAATGCTGGTGAACGACGGGGTGCAGGAAAGTGTGAATAACACTCACTGAAGTACTGTGTGAGTGTGTGTGTGTGTGTGCATGCACATGTGTGTGTGTGTGTGTGTGTGTGTGTGTGTGTGTGTCTATCTGCCTATATGTCTTTGTGTGTACTATAAAGTTTTTATGATTCTCAATGTGTATGTGTGTGTGTGTGTGTGTGTGTGTGTGTGTGTGTGTGTGTGTGTGAGTGAGCATATGTGTGTGTGGGCACAAATGGATAAAAAAGCGAGGGAGCGAGTAAGATGAAGAGAGAGGGAGAGAGAGAGAGAGAGAGAGAGAGAGAGAGAGAGAGAGAGAGAGAGAGAGAGAGAGAGAGGCGCCAGTCACAGAGAAAACAATATTGTGAATATTGAATTAGTCAGATGCCAGTGACATACTTTCAATCAAGCAACAAAAGAGCCTGACTGGGTTCATGCTTGCTTTTAGTGAGCATAATTGTCTGTTTGTCACGGCTAATTCCAGCCAATAAACAGCTAATAAAGGAAGGAGAGAATGCATGGGGATTTAAAACTGAAGTGCTTGCATGTGTTTACCTCAGACTTCCTCTCATTTCTCCTGCTTCTTGCTCCATAGCCAGTCTATAACCTGCCTCTTTATCTTCAGCTACTATCTCACTTCTCCTGCTTATTGCTCCACAGCCAGTCTATAACCTGCCTCTTTATCTTCACCTAGATCTCACTTCCCCTGTTTATCGCTACAAAGTCAGTCTATAACCTGCCTTATCGCTACAAAGTCAGTCTATAACCTGCCTTATCTCTACAAAGTCAGTCTATAACCTGCCTTATTTCTACAAAGTCAGTCTATAACCTGCCTTATTTCTACAAAGTCAGTCTATAACCTGTCTTATCTCTACAAAGTCAGTCTATAACCTGTCTTATCTCAATATATTCCGTCTATAACCTGTCTTCTCTCTACATAGCCATAGTAAGTCTATAACCTGTCTTCTCTAGTCAGTCTATAACCTGTCTTATCTCTACATAGCCATAGTAAGTCTATAACCAGTCTTATCTAGTCAGTCTATAACCTGTCTTCTCTAGTCAGTCTATAACCTGTCTTATCTAGTCAGTCTATAACCTGTCTCTAGCTGTGTCTTTATCCAGATCTCAGCTCCCTCATTATGCACCCACTGGGCACTACACCTTCCCTTTACTTCACTCAGGCAAAGCAACCAATCACAGCACTGGGTTCTGTTGAGAGTGCTATTCTCTTTTACAGTTTAACGCCACACTATTTTCCCTCTCTCCACCACCTCCACCTCTCTCTCTCCCTCTCTCTCTCCATCTCCCCCCCTCTCTCTCTATCTCTCTCCTCCTCTCTCTCTCTCCTTCCCACCCACCCTCATCCCTCTCTCCACCACCTCCACCCCCCCCCCCCCCCCGTATCCCCCCTTCTCTCCCCCTCCCCCTCCCCCTCACCTGGTCATCGTCGGCGAGCAGCTTGGTGAGCTCGGGCACGGCGCGCGTGGCCAGGTCGGCGTCGTCCTGGTAGTTGATGAGGTGGACGATGGCCGTCTTGAGCAGCTGCGAGGGTTCGGCCAGTCTCTGCACGTTGGTCTGCTGGCCCGGCTCGCTCTGGGTGGACGACAGCGCCGCCTCGCCCTCCGCCAGCGTCTCGGGGAACATGGCGGCCCGCACGCGCTGCGCCCGCGTCAGGGTGTACTGGGCATCCATGTCTGCAGGGGGCGCCACAGAGCAGGCGGTGAGCAGGAGAGCAGCGAGAGGAGACACAGGAAGAGACACAATGCTTCATACTATGGGTGGCTCTCATTTGGTGTTTTATACACCCTCCCTTCCTTCCTCGATCCTCGCCCTCACTGATCTAGATAAAGAATGATGGGGCGGCAACAATGGGATATTCTATCCAGTTTTAGTTATAGATCAGTGGGAACGCCCCTCGAGGACCGAGCATCAAGGATCGAGGAGAGTGTTTGAGAGCCACCCACTGTCACAAAGGAGGGGTTGGAAATAACACACTGATGTGTTTAGGTAAGGACTACACAGTCTGTGTTGCTTCCAACACATTGCTTTTGTTAACTGTCACACAGTACAGTAAGTGTTGAAAAAAACACAACCTGTGTTGAAAATAACACAACCTGTGTTGTTTCTAACACAACTCTATGTCCAGATAGGGGATAGAGTGCAGATAAACAGTTCATCTGTTTAATCTTGTGGCAAGTGTACCACAATACATTTTGTCATGACATGAACCCATCTAAGAGTTTCATAGTCCTTAATAATCCTTGATTGTGAATGATTTGTGTGGTACACAAATGTGTTTACAGTAATATTAAGTTAGGCAGTTTGAGTCATGGAGACTTTCATTGTATCATCAGTGTCTCGTAAACAACAATAATGTAATTTCAGGTATTATGAAATCAAATAACTTGGATCTCGGTGACAGCAACATTCTTAACCATTCCCACTGCAAGATCATCATAATTCATCACACCAAGAGCACTGTGTGCTTCTTACAAACACAACCTTAACAACTACCAGTATAGTATATATAGCATTAAATGATATCATATAGCTAACATCATCAACAGCATATTGCATTCATCATACATTGCTTTCATCCAAAGCAATTGCAACTGAGCGCAGGCCTGTTTCTATTCAGCATCTGCGCTCTGCAATAATCTGGGCAGAAAATAGCAGGTAGAACAGAGCAGCGCCAGGTACTGTAGGTACACCACCATGAGTCAGCATATTTCTTTTCTTATCAAAACAAGCCGTGGAGTGACCACCATGAGTCAGCATATTTCTGTTCTTATCAAAACAAGCAATGCAGTGGGTCACAGTTGCCAGCGTTTCTTTCAGAGAGCCTTGTGAATCAAGGATGCTCATCAGAAGGACTGCTGTACATAAAGCTCTGAGCAAATGAGTCAGAGAGAAATGAGCGGGCAAGAGGTGGAGGGAGGTGAGATATAAAAATATCTTTTCAGATAAAAGAGTAGAGAGCAGGGCTGTGAGAGAGGAGAGATGGAGAGAAAAAAGAGAGAGAAGAGAATGGACAAAGAGAGAGAGGTAGAGAAAATGAGACAGAGATTTAGAGAGAAAGACAACAGTGGAATCAGAGCTGGGGCTTGAATGGAACGGCCAGCAGCCGTGAGAGTGTGCACCTGCCGCACAGTGGCATTCCTGAGGAGGGAGAGCAGGAGAGAGAGAGAGAGAGAGAGAGAAAGAGAGAAAGAGAGAGAAAGAGATGGAGGAAAAGAGAAAGACAGAATGAGAAACAGGAAGTGACCAATGTAATAGGGAAATGATTCTACCTGAGGTGCTCTCCACCTAGCTTGTGGTGGTGATGGTGTAGAGAGAGAGAGAAGGAGAACGAAAGAGAGTGAGGAAGAGAGAGAAAGAGGGAGAAAAAGAAAGACAGAATGAGAAATGGGAAGTGACCAGTGAAATGGGGAAGTGATTCTACCTGAGGTGCTCTCCACCTAGATTGTGATGGTGATGGTGAAAAGAAAAAGACAACGTGGGAAAGAGAGAGAGGGAGAGAGAGAGAGAGAGAGAGAGAGAGAGAGAGAGAGATAGGAACTGAATGGTTAGAGGTTAGCTCATGTCCACTTCACTATGCCAGTGCCGCTGATGGCTGATGCTGTACTCCTAAGGAAGAGAGGCAGAGGAAAGGAGCGAAGCGCAAGAGAGAGAGATCGGGCCTAAACGATGAGACTACTACCTGAGGTGCTCTCTACCTGGATCGTAATGATGTTGTGACGATGCACTTCTTATAGAGGAGAGAGAGAAAGAAAAGAAGAGGGAAACAGAGAAATGGAACCTGGATGGTGAGACAATGCACAAAGGAAGAGGGAAAGAGACAGATGGAGCTGGTGAGGCTAGCCGGCTACCTGAGGTGCTCTCCACCGCGGTGGCGCTGCTGACGGTGTACTTCTTGCTGCACTCGGACTCCTCGTCGTCTCTCACGGTGGTGGCGCCCGACTGGATGCCCGAGTCTGAGGCGTAGTAGGTCTGCTGCCACTCCGCCACCTTCACCGAGCTCTCCGCCTCACTCACTGACGCACAACAACAACAACAACAACAACAAAGGCTAGCGCATTAGCCTATTAGCATGTATTGCTATTTTTAGCACTAATGTGCTGGCTATGTTAGCCTTATGTTTTAGCTCTGTGTACTATGCATAAGCTCAATTCTGTTGATGTTTTATATCATGATTAACCCTAATGCTAACCCTTATGCTACTCTTAGCGCTACTATTCTACAGGCTATTTTAGCCTTGAATATAATCAATCTTAGCACTATAATGACATTCCAAAACTCCTAGCTTTCCTGGCTGGGATTTCAAAAAACAAAGCAATATAAATACAGTACAATGGGACAATAAACCAAATATAGCTCCTTTATGAAGGCTCAGCTTCACATATCAGTGTGTGGCATCTTTATGGAAATGTCAGTAAACAGTTTTGAGTCAAAATAGCATCCTGTGTTTTTATATCACTTACATCAATAGGGGAGAGCAGGGTCAATTGAAACACTTTTCAGTTTAACGTCTTTTTCAAAACAGGTGAAAGGGATACAAATAATGTTGTCATATGATCAACAACTCACATGTGTCCTCTCTTAGTTACCAGTGTAATTTCATATACACCTTGAGTGATCGTGTTGTTTTTTAACTTTGAACGTAAGTTGTCATTTGTTTCAATTGACCCACCCAGTCGGGTCAATTGAAACACATGTGCGGGACGAATGAAACAGCATATTGTAAACAGAAACCATTGACTTTACTCTAGTTTTTATGAAACATACCTAACAACATACTTCTGTACTTGTCATGGCTAAAATTTCACCTGATTCTTCAAAATATAAGTAGGTCAAAAAATGTATTTTTCCGTGTGCGTCAATGTCGAGATACGCGTTTCGATTAAACTCACATTTCTTCATTTTATACCATGCTGATGACTACATTTCCATCTAATTTACTTATTTCCCGTTGTAAGCCTTGTTGAGGGATTCACAATTGATCTTCCTCTTTTATTTTGAAACATTTTATTTTTTTTTGCATTGATAGTTCGGGACGATTGAAACAACTGTTTCAATCGTCCCGACAGTGCTAACTAACACTTAAACATATTTTGCTTCTAAACCTCAAAATGCTGACATTTAACACTTTCAGACATGTTTAAGTAATGATTCATCTCTCGTATGGTCATGTGATCATTGCATGAAACGATAAACACGAGTTGTGATCACAAAAAAATTACCGCACATAAGATTTACTTGCCGGTGTCAAAAACAGGTTTGCGGGGATAACGTTGGAATTCGATGACGTCATGGCACGAGATTTCCCGTGGTTGGCAAGTCTTGTGTGTTGAACAAACTGACGACATATGACATTTCAGATGTGCATGGTTTTCGAGGAAATCGCTGTGTTACTTTCGTCCCACGTTTCAATCGACCCGGCTCTCCCCTACCATCATGCCTAAAGCTTTTTAACCTCAGCCCCCAAGATAAATCACACCCATTACAAACTCTTAAGATTCATCCACTTGGAAAAAGAACATAACATTTTATCACCGTATTGGCAGGCATACAAGCCGGGCATAAAGACAAAGACCAACAAGCAGGGTGTTTTACCTTCAACAAATCTCTTAATAGTTCACAGTCTTTAACAAATCTCAGTTAGTTAGTTCACAGACAGGACACAACATGGGTCCTACAACTTACAGTACACGCCACCACTAAAATCACTTTAACAATCGCAACTTTTTGATCAATGTTGGAGGGCAACAAATGTTGTTCACTTTCCCTTTAATATTGCAGAGCTTTGTTAGTACAATCAGAGTGTATCAGGTGATTGCTTGGTGACACTACAATGCAAAACAGTATGTACAATGTAAAATATATTGAAATTGGCCTAGGCTACGCTTCTGCATTTCAATGCTGGTCATAATGGTGTTACTTGGAGAGCCAACTGTTCTCTGAGATGGTACTCATTGTGAAAAGTTTGAGAACCACTGCTTTAGACCTTTACAGACCTGTCCAGTCCTCCTCCCCCATACAGTCCTACTGCTGTCTGGACATCTGCTGTCCCCTCAGTGCAGTATCTACTCTGAGATCCACTGACGTCTGGACGTCTCAGCCATACAGTGTAGATGCACAGACCGCTACTTCACCCTCAACTTCCTGTTTCTCTGGGACCCACAGACTAAACAAGTGGCACATCTCGCTACCCGACAGCCTACAGTACATGTATATTAATCATTGGCTCATATCATAGCAGTTTGCGTTGCGTTGCGTTGCGTTGCGTTGCGTTGCGTTGCGTTGCGTTGCGTTGCGCTGAGCTAAGCTGAGCTGGGGAGGATGCAGTGGTATCAGCTGATGTTGCAGTGAGCCCAGTGATTCTGTGCGTCAGCAGGATGAGAATAATAACAAAGCGAACGCTGAGGTTCTTCTGCTGCTCCTCCTGCTGCCTGCCTGCTGCCTGCTGCCTGCTGAATCGGGGCTGCTTGCACATTTTCCAAACCAACTCAAACAAACTATCAACTCAACCTGCTCAGTGCTGCAAAAGGCAAAGATGCCATGCAACTCTATACAACTCTCTGAAGATATCAGATCAGCATACAGGACAAACATATTATTCATTAACAACTTAATATGTATACTATTACCATAATATTATACATTTTTGGGGGGCTTCTCAAAATACTTGATTGAAATGGAAGTCTATCAGCTTCACAATTTTAAGAAATACATAAGCCAATAGTTGATATGAGTGTCTTTGTTGTTAAAGCTGTTTCTATAAGTTTTTATTTATAGTTCACATGTGACGTAATAAACTGGCGCACATTCTGAAATAGCCCTGGCTCTGTCCAAAGACTTCTGAGAGTTATTGAGGCCATTTGTGCTGCGCTCTCCTCTCCTCTGTGACGTGTGCTGTGCTCCCAGCTGCAGTGCTGAGGGCTGGACCTCGGGACCAGGGGGACTGTGCTCGTCAGGAGACACCAGAAGGACTCAGGACCCAACTCATGTACAGTACAGCCAGGGAGCTGCAGATGGCTATTGGAGCTGAACGCAGGGGGTCTAGGCAGTGCTACAGTATGTGTCTAGGGACCTGCAGATGGCTATGGGAGCAGGACGCAGGGGGTCTAGGCAGTGCTATGTGTCTAGGGACCTGCAGATGGCTATGGGAGCTGGACGCAGGGGGTCTAGGGAGTGCTATGTGTCTAGGGACCTGCAGATGGCTATGGGAGCAGGACGCAGGGGGTCTAGGGAGTGCTATGTGTCTAGGGACCTGCAGATGGCTATGGGAGCTGGACGCAGGGCGTCTAGGGAGTGCTATGTGTCTAGGGACTGTTAGGGGTCCCACTCACAACTCTCTACAGGAAGGGAGACTGCAAGTCTACACATAGACGCTTTGATTTCTTATTCCTTATATCCTCATCCTTTATGTGACTGTTTTGGTAAATATGAATGTCTTTTAACGTTACTGGTCTATATGGAGAACAGTGCATATGTTCTGCATATGTTCTGATCCAAGCCAGCGTTATTGGGCTATGTGGAGAACAACTCACTGATACAGTATATGTTCTGTTGCTGTTCTAAGCCAGCGTTATTGGGCTACTGTATGTGGAGAACAGCTCACAGATACAGCATCGCTCCTGCAGGGACTGCATGGTATAGAAGCGGTCATCAGTGTGTCTCTCAAAGCTGAGTGCGTCCCTGGTTGGTCTATCATCAGCTGCTGTGCTAAAAGTCTTAGGAGGTCCAGCACAGAACAAACTAGTTGGACTAGAGATGGATACACCAGCTGAACAGCTAAAGACCAGAACCCTGTCGTTGATAAAAACCGTTTGGAGGGGGAATGCAGAGCATAATCTCTCTGTCCTGCCTTTGGAGACCGGTGTGCTGGAACAGATCAAGCAGTAATTCTGTCTTAAAGCTAACGTAATTAACATCAAAGGCTGCCTGCCTCGCCAGGGCGGTTAACAGCAATCGTCGGGACGGGGAAATCTATCATGGAGAACCAACATTTGCACTTACTTTGCATGGACATCATCACTCTCCAATCTGAAAGCCGGCCTCTTCAGAAGAACCTGGAGAGTTAGAAAAAGAGAGAGAGAAAGCAGAGAGAGAGAGAGAGAGAGCAATAGAAAAAAGATAGGGAGGAGAAAGAGATAAAGAGATGAGTAAAGAGAAAGGGAGAAACAGAAAAAAGGAAAAACAAAAACACAGAATTAGAATGGACATGATTACACATCCGAAACATCAGAAACTATTTTTAAAGTAACGCAGGATGATCACAACCGGCAATTTACTTCCTCCCAGCAGTGTCTCTCTGTTAGCTACAAAGAGCAAAACAGGCAGACGAGGGAGGGGAAGTCATCATTCCCTTTCATCACTTAAAGCCGCCTGCCCGCCTGGGAGACGGGAGACGTGCTGTTTGGTGCAGAGCATCTCCAAATAATAATAAAGAACAAAGTGATGAAGTGGGAGTGGGAGAGGAAGTGGTGAACCAACGGCACCGGCCCATAAAACAAAAAACACAGA
>NC_084996.1:22490447-22520447 GCF_963854185.1 Sardina pilchardus | reverse complement strand
ATTTTTAGCATTACTGCTAGAAATCATCGGTTAAGTTAGCTAATCAACCTGGTTAGCATTGTTAGTAAAGTTAGCATTGCTAACATAATTAGCATTTTTAGCACAACTGCTAGAAATCATTAGCTAAGTTAGCTAATCAACATTTTAACATGAATAGAAATCATTAGTTAAGTTAGAACTGGAATGTTTCAGCTTTAAACTGTCTACCTTCACACTATCAACTCTCTGTAAAAGATGCAACCACCATGTTTACCCTAGCTACACCTTAGTAACCATATCTACATTATCTATCTTTTTTTGCATTTTCATGCACTGGTAATTCCTTGGAATTGCATTTCTAGTTCTTCTTCTAACGCACGCAATTCAGCTTGAACCGTTTAACGTAGAAACTTCATTCAAACTGTGTTACGAAGGTCTTGTTTAGGACATCAGCGCAATGTATTTTTTAACTTTGTAACTTTTATACTTTTTAAACTATAAATTAAAAACTATTAACAATTTCCCCATAGACTTAACATTGCTCATTATGACATCACGGCAGCAATTAGAATGTTACCCCAGCTGGTCAGCCACCTGGGCACCAACTGTCAGTTTCTCTCAGGCTCCTCTCTGAAGACTACATATTCTGTTCCCCTGTATCCTCTGCGCACAACAATATCAAAATAAGTCCTCCTAATTCCATCCAACTTTATATCCATTCATCTTCTTCAAACCATTCACTCATCCACCCATTCTAAACAGTCTGCCTATCAACAACATCAATTAGACGCTCTACATTGAACTTTTAAACAATCTACTCTGTCTCAGGCTGGCTCTCTTAAGACTAGCCAGTTAAATTGATTACACCTGTATCTGTATCCACTACTCTCAGTAGAGAGCTGTGTCTCTCCATTCTACAAGAATATAAGGCACATTCCATCTAACATTCTATCCATTCATCTTCTTCAGACCATTCACTCATCCACCCATTAAACTGTCTATCAACATCTATTAAACAATCTGTCTATCAACATCCATTAAACTCTCTGTCTATCAACATTAATTAGACTATCTACATTCAACTTTTAAATTATTTACTCTGTCTCAGGCTTTAAGAGTAGCCTACTCTGGCTCTCTTAAGACTAGCCAGTTAAATTGATTACACCTGTGTCAACTACTCTCAGAGAGCTGTATCAGTGTCTCTCTTAACAAGAATATAAGGCACATTCCATCCAACCTTCTATCCATTCATCTTCTTCAGACCATTCACTCATCCACCCATTAAACTGTCAATCAATATCTATTAAACAATCTGCCTATCAACATCCATTAAACATTCTGTCTATCAACATTAAGGCAGAGACTATTTGCACCCGGGTGTAAATAATGAACATTACTATTTACACCCGGGTGCAAATAATCAACATTACTATTTACACCCGGGTGTAAATAGTGTAATAATCAACATTACTATTTACACCCGGGTGTAAATAGTGTAATAATCAACATTACTATTTACACCCGGGTGTAAATAGTGTAATAATCAACAATACTATTTACACCCGATGTCTAACATCCATGTTCTCTGTCAATAGGCCTGTGTATTTACCAGCTCTACTGTAGGCTAGGCCTAATAGTTTTGAACAGTTTTTAGCTGTTTTGCCATGTCTGGGTTACTTGGAAGTGATTATACAAATATTAGGGTAATGAGTGGTCATGTGGTAGCTTCATCAAAGACAAGCTACTTTAAAGAGTTGTTTTCTGAGTTGTCTTCCAGGCAGCGCTGCCACTGTTGACTTAAAAACACTTAATCCTACTCCTAACCTTAACCCTAACCTTAACCTAACCTTAACCTAACCTTAACCCTAACCTTAACCTAACCTTAACCTAACCTTAACCTAACCCACGCCTAAGCGCCTTCCAGGCAGCGTTGGGGGCTCAAAGTCAAAACACAACCTTTCTAACAACTACTGAAGCCTACTTCTACTTAACTCTACTCATAACTGAAATAAAACCAGTAAATCTTTGACAGGTTCAAAAAGCACAAACTCTTATTTGCCGCGAGGTAACGTCATCTAAGAAAAAAGAAGTCATGGTGCGTACTTTGGCAGGCAAAAAAAAAAAAAATATTCTGAGGTTCGAACCCAGCACCTCGAGCATGGTAATTCAGTCACTTTACCGCTGTACTGCGCCCCGCTGTGGAAGAACAGGAGAATACTAATTATTGACTCACTTGTTGGGGTTGCTAGGTAACGGTAAACAAAACAAAAAGATCGTGTTTCTTGATTGTGCTTGCAAACGGACGGCTTTACCCGTTCACTGAATAAAGTTTGTGGAAATTTAGCACCACTTTCCCATCTCAAATATAGTTTTAATAATCCTAACTTGTTTGATTTAGGTAGGCCATCTCCTGCCAAGATGGTCCCGCTATGTTGGATAGCACGCATTTCCGGTTTGGGTGCAAATAAGAAAATGCCTCCATTCCACTATTTACACCCGGGTGCAAATAATCACTCCGCAACATTAATTAGACTATCTACATACAACTTTTAAAGTATTTACTGTGGGTCCCTCTCAAGCAGCGTTTATATGTCCTCCCTCGCTCCTCGATCCTCAATGATCTACATAAAGATAGAAGAAGGGCTAGACTATCCCATTGTTGCCGCTCCATCATTCTTTATGTAGATCAGTGAGGAGCGAGAGAGGACGCGTAAACGCTATGAGAGGCACCTTCTGTCTCAGGCTTAGCATACAATCTCATTAAGACTACAGATCCTGTTTCACTACTTCCTCTGTCCACAACTGTTTCAAAATAAAGGTCCTCACTGCAATAATACACTATTAAATCATTTAACCATTGAAACTACTCAACTATTGAACTGTTCAACCATTCCAACTGTCAGTTATCATCCACTATGCCTCCAGTCAACTACATGAAACCTCCATGTACCTAGCAACCAACATAGCAACCATTAAGTGTTTATGACTGTTTCCATAGCAACCAACATAATTTTACTGCAGTAACTTCTTGTTTCCTGATAGTGACCACCATGGATACCCTAGCAACAAATGTTTCAAAATAAAAGTCCTCACTAGCAAGTTAGCTAGTTAGCATGGTTAGCATAGTTAGCATAGTTAGCATTTTTAGCATAACTGCAAAAAATCATCAACTAAGTTAGCTAATCAACCTGGTTAGCATTGTTAGCAAATTTAGCATTGTTAGCATAGTTAGCATTTTTAGCATTACTGCTAGAAATCATCGGTTAAGTTAGCTAATCAACCTGGTTAGCATTGTTAGTAAAGTTAGCATTGCTAGCATAATTAGCATTTTTAGCGTAACTGCTAGAAATCATTAGCTAAGTTAGCTAATCAACATTTAAACATGAATAGAAATCATTAGCTAAGTTAGAACTGGAATGTTTAATCTTTAAACTGTCTACCTTCACACTATCAACTCTCTGTAAACTATGCAACCACCATGTTTACCCTAGCTACACCTTAGTAACCATATCTACATTATCTATCTATTTTTGCATTTTCATGCACTGGTAATTCCTTGGAATTGCATTTCTAGTTCTTCTTCTAACGCACGCAATTCAGCTTCAACCGCTTCACGTAGAAACTTCATTCAAACTATGTCGCGTAGGTCTTACTTACGCGATGTGGGCAAAGTATTTTTCAACTTTGTAACTTTTATACTTTTTAAACTATTAGTTAAAAACTATTACAATTTCCCCCATAGACTTAACATTGCTCATTATGACATCACGGCAGCAATTACAATCTTACTCCAGCTGGTCAGCCACCTGGGCACCAACTGTCAGTTTCTCTCAGGCAATCTCTCTGAAGACTACATATTCTGTTCCCCTGTATCCTCTGTGCACAACAGTATCAAAATAAGTCCTCCTAATTCCATCCAACTTTATATCCATTCATCTTCTTCAAACCATTCACTCATCCACCCATTCTAAACAGTCTGCCTATCAACATCAATTAGACGTTCTACATTCAACTTTTAAACAATCTACTCTGTCTCAGGCTGGCTCTCTTAAGACTAGCCAGTTAAATTGATTACACCTGTATCTGTATCCACTACTCTCAGTAGAGAGCTGTGTCTCTCCATTCTACAAGAATATAAGGCACATTCCATTCAACATTCTATCCATTCATCTTCTTCAGACCATTCACTCATTCACCCATTCTAAACAGTCTGCCTATCAACATCAATTAGACGTTCTACATTCAACTTTTAAACAATCTACTCTGTCTCAGGCTGGCTCTCTTAAGACTAGCCAGTTAAATTGATTACACCTGTATCTGTATCCACTACTCTCAGTAGAGAGCTGTGTCTCTCCATTCTACAAGAATATAAGGCACATTCCATTCAACATTCTATCCATTCATCTTCTTCAGACCATTCACTCATCCACCCATTAAACTGTCTATCAACATCTATTAAACAATCTGTCTATCAACATCCATTAAACTCTCTGTCTATCAACATTAATTAGACTATCTACATTCAACTTTTTAATTATTTACTCTGTCTCAGGCTTTAAGAGTACACTCTGGCTCTCTTAAGACTAGCCAGTTAAATTGATTACACCTGTGTCAACTACTCTCAGAGAGCTGTATCAGTGTCTCTCTTAACAAGAATATAAGGCACATTCCATCCAACCTTCTATCCATTCATCTTCTTCAGACCATTCACTCATCCACCATTAAACTGTCAATCAATATCTATTAAACAATCTGCCTATCAACATCCACTAAACATTCTGTCTATCAACATTAATTAGACTATCTACATACAACTTTTAAAGTATTTACTGTGGGTCCCTCTCAAGCAGCGTTTATATGTCCTCCCTCGCTCCTCGATCCTCAATGATCTACATAAAGAAAGATAGAAGAAGGGCTAGACTATCCCATTGTTGCCGCTCCATCATTCTTTATGTAGATCAGTGAGGAGCGAGAGAGGACGCGTAAACGCTATATGAGAGGCACCTTCTGTCTCAGGCTTTAAGCATACAATCTCATTAAGACTACAGATCCTGTTAACTGTTTCCTCTGTCCACAACTGTTTCAAAATAAAAGTCCTCACTGCAATAATACACTATTAAATAATTTGACCATTGAAACTACTCAACTATTTAACTGTTCAACCATTCCAACTGTCAGTTATCATCAACTATGCCTCCAGTCAACTACATGAAACCTCCATGTACCTAGCAACCAACATAGCAACCATTAAAATTAAGTGTTTATGACCGTTTCCATAGCAACCAACATGATTATACTGCAGTAACTTCTTGTTTCCTGATAGTGGCCACCATGGATACCCTAGCAACAAATGTTTCAAAATAAAAGTCCTCACTAGCAAGTTAGCTAGTTAGCATAGTTAGCATTGTTAGCATAGTTAGCATTTTTAGCATAACTGCAAAAAATCATCAACTAAGTTAGCTAATCAACCTGGTTAGCATTGTTAGCAAATCTAGCATTGTTAGCATAGTTAGCATTTTTAGCATTACTGCTAGAAATCATCGGTTAAGTTAGCTAATCAACCTGGTTAGCATTGTTAGTAAAGTTAGCATTGCTAACATAATTAGCATTTTTAGCACAACTGCTAGAAATCATTAGCTAAGTTAGCTAATCAACATTTTAACATGAATAGAAATCATTAGTTAAGTTAGAACTGGAACGTTTCATCTTTAAACTGTCTACCTTCACACCATCAACTCTCTGTAAACTATGCAACCACCATGTTTACCCTAGCTACACCTTAGTAACCATATCAACATTATCTATCTATTTTTGCATTTTCATGCACTGGTAATTCCTTGGAATTGCATTTCTAGTTATTATTCTTCTTCTTCTAACGCACTTAATGGAGCTTCAACCGTTTAACGTAGAAACTTCATTCAAACTGCGCTGCGTAGGTCTTACTTAGGCCATCCGGGCTTTGTATTTTTCAACTTTGTAACTTTTATACTTTTTGAACTATTAATTAATTAAAATGACAATTTCCCCATAGACTTAACATTGTGATTATGACATCATAATAGGGCAATTAGAATCTTATGCCAGGTGGCCAGGCCAGCTGCAGCAGCTCTCTCTCTCTCAGGCTTTAAGCATACAATCTCTCTGTGAAGACTATATCCTGTTAACTGTTTCCTCTTTCCACAACTGTTTCAAAATAAAAGTCCTCACTGCAATAATACACTATTAAATCATTTAACCATTGAAACTACTCAACTATTTAACTGGTCAACCATTCCAACTGTCAGTTATCATCAAATATGCCTCCAGTCAACTATGTGAAACCTCCACATACCTAGCAACCAACATAGCAACCATTAAAATGAAGTGGTTATGACAGTTTCCATAGCAACCAACATGATTATACTACCGGAACTTCTTTATTCCTGATAGTGGCCACCATGGATACCCTAGCAACACATGTTTCAAAATAAAAGTCCTCACTAGCAAGTTAGCTGGTTAGCATGGTTAGCATAGTTAGCATTTTTAACATAACTGTAAGAAATCATTATCTAAGCTAGCTAGTCAACCTGGTTAGCATTGTTAGCATCGTTAGCATTGTTAGCATTTTAGCATAACTGCTAGAAATCATTAACTAATTCAGCTAATCAACCTGGTTAGCATAGTTAGCATTTTGGCATTACTGCTAGAAATCATCAACTAAGTTACCTAATCAACCTGGTTAGCATTGTTAACATAGTAAACATTGTTAACATAGTTAGCATTCTTAACATAACTGCTAGAAATCATCAATTAAGTTAGTAAATCAACCTGGTTAGCATTGTTAGCATAATTAACATTTTTACCATAACTGCTAGAAATCATTAGCTAAGTTATCGAATCAACCTGGTTATCATTATTAGCATTAACATTAACATACCTGTTAGAAATCATTAGTTAAGTTAGATCTGGAATGTTTCAGCTTTAACCCTCTGGAGTCGAAATCCCCCTCTTGGGATTTGAAAAACTGTTCCAATAACACATCTCAATCTCTGCTAGTTTTTGTCCTAGAAACATATACGTGGCACCATTAGAAACCTTTAATCAACTAGTTTGCAAATATATATGTTTTAAAAGAGAATGTATCAATATCTCTGAAGACTACATATCCTGTTAAACTGTTTCCCCTGTCCACAACTGTTTCAAAATAAAAGTCCTCACTATCATTTACTATTGAATACTTTAACTATTGAAACTTCTCAATTGTTTAACTATTTGGAGATTAACTGTCAGTTTTAATCAACTATGACTCCTGCCAACTGTGTCCTCTGCCGACACCTGTTTCAAAATAAAAGCCCTCACTACCGTGATTCACTATCAAATAGTTTAACAGTTTAAACTATCCAACTATTTAACTGTTCAGCTATTCCAACTGTGAGTTTTCATGAAGTATGATTGCCTCCCACCAACTATTTTGTCTGCCCAGAACTGTTTCAAAATAAGTCCTCAGTACAAGCATTCATTATTAAATCATTTAGCTATTTGAACTATCCAACTGTTCAGCCATACAACTGTCAGTTTTCATCAACTATGACTCAAGCCAACTGTTTCCTCTGCCCACAACTGTTTCAAAATAAAAGTCCTTACTACAATAATTTGCTTTCAAACAATTTAACTATTTAAACTACTCACTATTTTGTCTATTCAAACCACCAGTTGTCATCAACTATGACTCCCGCCTACTGTTTCCTCTGCCCACAACTGTTTCATAATAGAAGCACTCACAAAAAATATTCACAATTAAATAACTTAAATATTTAAACTATCCAACATTTTAACTGTTCAGCCATTCCAACTGTGATATGTCATCAACCATGACTCCCGCCAACGGTTTCCTCTATCCACAACTATTTAAAAATAAAAGTCCTTACTACAATAATTTGCATTCAAACAATTTAACTATTTAAACTACTCACTATTTTGTCTATTCAAACCGCCAGTTGTCATCAACTATGACTCCCGCCAACTGTTTCCTCTGCCCACAACTGTTTCATAATAGAAGTACTCACAAAAATTATTCACAAAAATTATTCACAAAACTTAAATATTTAAACTATCCAACTATTTAACTGTTTATCCAACTGCCAGTTGTCATCAACTCTGACTCCCACCACTGTTTCCTCAGAGAAATTCATATTTGGAATAGCCTACCAAAAAAAAAAATAAGGCCTAGGCTTGAGTTTAGATTTTAAAAAAGAAGAGAAAGAAAAGAAAAAAAGAGGGAACATTGATTTAGAACTCTCAGCATAACATTCATTCAAACATCACTTCGAGTTCATAGCACTGGCTGTATGGCCATGGTCATGCGGTTAACTTTAGGCTATAATTTCCCAACAACAGCAAAAACGCACAGGTAGGCCTAATGCGTCTGATATTGCCATTGAGCTACAACTCAAACGCCTTTCCCCTTCACTTTTTTTACTTTGCAAACTTAAGACAGTAAAAATCTGCACGGGCCTGATTCTAGGCTACATCATCACCAATCTAACATGATCTACCTGCATCAAAGTCATTGGCCAATATTTCTTGGAAAACATTGTTTGCACGGGCACTGCCCTAGTAGCCTAGGCCTAACAGAGGAAAATCATCCATCAATAATTGTTTTCAATAAGTAGCCAAAGGGATAATGTAGGCCTATAGAACGCCGGTCATTATCGGAAAATAATTCCCGACAGGATGAAATCTGGGTCAACCAATTGTTATGATGTGACATTAAAACAATAGAAAATAGATCATCTAGAACAGGCTACATTAACCTTCTTATAATGCCTATCAGGGAGGCTGTTAAGCTCATTTACAGCAATTGAGTTCAAGATAGTAAGCGGTAGTTGAATACACAAAAATGTATACATGTAATGAGGCATTGTATATGTTGATCATAGTAATTTAGTTACAGGCATGTACAGACAGTCTTCTTGGACTGATACAGAACTGATAGTAGCCTAGGCCTAGCTTAATTGCTGTGTCTTGCCTGTCACGTAGGCCGTATGGATAATACATTTGTGGTTTAGGTGTGAGAAAAGATCCATGGGTAAAGTATCCCCAGGCAGCTAACACAGACAGTTACAAGAATCACTTTAAAGTAGGCCTGTATGTTCACTACATCATTTCTTATGTTCTGCCCTACTGGCATATGTTGGAATGTTTTGCAGCTATGTAGAAAATTCTACAGAATTGGTATTTATACATTATTCATCATAATTTACAAACTTTCTCCGTGGGTGTCAGATTTATTTAACATCATGTGGTGCGACCAGTATGAACTGCAATTTGAATAGCCTATGCTTGAATTCAATCAAAGATATTGTTTATTCCATCAAACGCTCAACTGACCTTGTTTGATATAATGTCAATTTTAACATTAGGCTGAAGCTATTCCCCTGAACTAGAAGTGCAGTCATTGTACTTTATTTTATATTCCTATTATTATTGATATTATGTTGTGTGAAGTGACTGGCCTGTCAAACCTAACTTTTCCGTCAACGAGCAATGACGTCCTCACAGTCGCGCGCTCCACAGCTGACTGAAATCAACAATCAATCCCGTTTCCTCCACTACGCTAGATCTACTTGCAGCTGAGCTGAGTCGCCTTGTCGTCGCCACTGCTTGATCGAGCCGTCCAAAACGCACTGAAGTGACTTTTCACATCACCTTCAAAGTAAGTTTCATTCGCTTAACGTTATCAGTAGAGGTATTTTGGTAAGGGTAACCGCGTTCTTTGTATCTTTAATGAGTCTGGTAGCAGTTGCGGCTAGCTAACGTTAACGTTCGAGCTAACGCTAACCACCACGTTATGCACTAGACCCGTACGTTGAGATGTTCCTCTCCATATCACTTTTATTCGACGTGTTATGTAGTCAAAAATGTTTACGAATTGTTTCCGACAATTGCTAGGGTAGTAGTATAGCCGACTTTAAATCTGCTATTTGGAAATGATCGAAACATAGCTGGCAAGCTGAGGTAGCAGTAAAATGTGCTTGTTAACGTGGCTAACTGCTAACGTTAACTGTCTGTCTACTTGGCTATTAACTAACGTTAACTGTCTGTCTAGCTATTAACTACTTTTAACAAGACGTGTTTTGTGACATTCATTATCCTCACTTTTATTCGACGTATGTGTCAGTATAGTTGATTCGTAAAGTCTGACATGTCGAAACTGTCGTGGTTCGCTAACGAGAGGTAACGTACGTATTCCATAGCACTACGGTGTTTAAAATCATTCCATTCTATTGACACCTGTGGTGGCCTGACTAGCCTCCGTCTTCTTTACTACGCTACGCTTCATTCGTGTTGCAGCTGAGTGGTCTTATCGTAGCCTACTATTAAGATTTGTGCCTTGATACAGACTCTTCACATTTACCTCCATAGTAAATGATTTCCTTAACGTTAACATTAAAGGTGTTTTGGTAAAGTTAATGGCATTCTTTGTATCTTAAATGAATCTATCTGGTAGTGTCTGACTGTGTGTCTTGAACTAGAGCGGCTACATGAAAAGGTCAGCACGTAGGCTACGTAGGCTTAGGCTACGTCACTGGAAGGGCGTGCAAGGCTAACACCTTCGGCGTTGCCTTTCAAGTCGATGGCAATCAGGCTAACGTAGGCTATATGTTGCCAAAATGCCTGTAATATAAACCTCCATAGACTTAAGAGCAATGGACAACAGGATGATAAAACACAAAAATCTACCCTGAATCCAATACTATCATATATTGTGTCACTTTATTTATAAAACGATACATAAATAAGAAGACGTGTCGACTTGAACTGGAAAAAAAAAATCTACTGTAGCCTATCAACCTACTGATTCAATTAAATTTTGATTCTAATGTTACAGCAAACAAATGTATCTCCAAGTGTGGCACGAATACAAGTCATGCCATGTAACCTATAGTACTTGATCATACATATTACAAGTTGTCCTGCATTTTGTTAAATTAACATAATTGCCTTGCATTGTAATGTTATAGCAGTGGTCACAATTTCTAAAATTTTGTCTTTATTCACAACAGAAAGCAATAGTCTTTTTAAAGACTCTCTCCGTCTCTACCCTCCCATCCATCTGTGGAAGACTTTCTCCAAAGACTCTCCAAAGACTTTCCTCCCATCTTGTCTTCCCTTGCGGTGCTACAGACTTTTCAGGTATGTCATTTCAATGAGTTTTACTGCTAGACAGACCAGCTATGCGGCTTGCTTACACACACACCATGCACACTATCTTTGCCAGGCAGAGATATTAGATTAAACACCAGTGGTACAAAAATTGTGTATTTATAAAGAGTTGATGGTTGAACATTTTATTATAAGAATGACTCATTCTGAATTATGACATTTTAATGAGATTTGTGCGTTATGTTTGTTTTCTCCTTTTGTCTCATTTACAGAAAACAGACAAACTCCAGGCTTGCCTCAAGACAGCGGTTACAGCAGCTATATACCCTCAGTCCCTTAAGGTGGTGACGTCTCAGGTATGAATCTCATTTTTTTTTTTTTTTTTTTTGATCTAAACCGGTTATGCTGCTTTTTTTGATCTAACCAGACAGATTTTTCTAATGTTAATTTGACCTTTTGATGGGCTTAAGTTTCCCCCACTTTGCATAGGCATGTCTAATCTATTGAGGTTGACAGAACTAGCAAGCTAGTTAAATTAGTTGACTTTAAGCTATTAAACTTTAACCAAACTGTTTTGCTTAATATCACAATGATCAATCCTGCAAACTCAATTTATGATTAAATGTCACATGCATCAGCACCAACAACACATGGCAAATGTGTTATTTCACTTAACTCACCAACCTATATCACAATAACGCTACAATATTGTAGCGTCTTGATTACTAGTACAGCTTGATAGGGAAGCTACAACATTTAAGTGGTAATGCGTAATTGTATGCATTGCTTGTGTTTGTAAGTATGCAATTTGCTTGTTTTCTTTTAGGCTCGTTCCAGACCAGCCTTCACCACCAGAGGGGTGTCTGTCTGCCACCTGTGTCTGTTTGTCTGTACGCACCTGTACACGTCTACGTCTGTCCACACTACACGCATACACACTAACAACATTACTTGACATCATTGCTGACAACAGAACCCACTTACCTACATACCTGCATACATATTTGGGACAAGAATTCTTAACACTGTCTGATTACATACCTGCTGCACATACCTGGCACATACTTTGATCACATACTGTTTGTCTTGTCTGTGCACGAAAGATACATTACTGACAACATTGCTGACATCACTGACATCATCTCTGACAACATAACCCACTTACCTACATACCTGCATACATATTGCTGACAAGAATTCTTAACACTGTCTGATACATACCTGCTGCAAATACCTGCTGCACATACCTGAATGTACATACCTGCTGCACATACTTGAACTATACTCTGACTAAAGCCTATACTCTGACTAAAGCCTATACTCTGACTAAAGCCTATACTCTGAATAAAGCCTATACTCTGAATCAAGCCTATACTCTGAATATACCCAGAATCAAGCCTATGGTCTATATCAAACATATACTCTGATCTATACTGAGAACTACACCTGGGAACCATTCACACAGAGAAGTATATATACAGTATATCTGTGGATTATATCTGTCATTTATACCTTTCAAACATTTACACATTTGGACAATATTCTGTGAAAATTATCTGTGCTGTTAGCTCTGCTTTTAGACCTGATCTGTCCTGCAAGATCTGCTGTGCAGTGTGAAGATTTTGATATTCCAACCAGAGTCTGCATAACCTTGACAGCTGCCTCCATCATCAAGTGTGACCTCCACTCCAGTGCTGCCTATTCACAATTACCAGCGATACATTGCTGACATTTAAGCATCAGATAAAGTTTTGAGCATAATATTAGTATTGGTATTGGTAATAGTATCAAATTCTGAAATTGTTAAACTGCAGTAGACATTTGTTTATTCCTCACCAGTTAATTATCAGTTATTTTCTTTCTCTGACATCCAGTGCAATAACTTAACATACTAAAATAAAGAGTATTGTTTGAATATTGTGTTTTAATATTTAATCTTCCATCCACTCAAGTTTGTATCACCTGTAAGTGGAGTAAAGTAATACTGTGTAAAACCCGTAAGTAATAATACTACGAGTTGTAAAGCTTATATTGCACTTAGATACCCTATAGTAGTCCAGTCATCCAGTTGCATACTACAGGTGTTAAATTAACATTTCAAAACATGCCAAGGAGAGGCCGTCGCTCAGAGGCTCAGAAAAAACGCTGGCGAAAGTTGGACCTCTCTGATTTGCAAACACAATGCCAGTCTTCATGTGACCAGAGTGAGGTACATCAGGTAATTGGTGCTGCTGATGTGGAGATGGAACAGAGAGGCACCTGTGTTCAGGCAAGTCATAGTCAAAATGATTTGAGGTACGAGAACAACAGAGGCAAGCAGTGCACTTGCAACTCCCTGGTATTTCTCGCCACTCTCCATTACAGAGCTGAACTTAACAGTGATGATCTTGACTACATTTTGCAAAAAGGTAACTCAATGTACAGTGAAGTACAGGAAAGATTGAGCTCCAGAGGTAATGTAGCACCTGACCACTTGGCTCTTGATGAACTACCTGATAGTGTTGAGATCTATGGACAGCTGTATCACATTGAGAAGTGTTTGTCACGGTATGGTTACTTTAGACAAGATGGACCAGCTGGTGCTGCAGACTTTTTAAGGCTGTCTGAAAGACTACACTGCTTGTCAGGTGATGTACAGTTTGCACTGCTGACTGTAGGTAGCCTAACAATGGCCTTGTTTAAAAACAATGATCGATACGGAATCTTTGATCCACATCCAAGGACATCTCAGGGATTTCCAGCAAACGATGGCACTGCGGTGGTGCTGACCTTTGTTCATTTGAGCGATTTAATTGATCAATTGTTTGCATTCTGGGCCTTCTTTGACACATCTGATGAATGGGTTTATGAGTTAATGCCAGTGTTATTTACATCTGATTGTAATAATGAACCAGGACACCACACTGACCATGTGCAACCATCTCCGACAGCAGAGTTCCATGTTGCAGCCATTTCTGTGAATTCACTTATTAAATGTGATAAGGATCGCAGGCGCCGAAAAGCTGCCAAAGCACAAAAACACATGTCCTTCAGTGAGAATAACAGAATCAGACAGCGAAAATATTATGAACAGAATAGACTGAAAAAAATGGAATATGAAAGAAAGAGATACGCAAACTGCATTCAACACAAAAAGAAATCGCACCTCAGAGACCGTTACATGCATGAAACTCATTATAAATTGAAAAAAAAGTCATACATCAACAGACGGTACTCATGTGACCCGAGTTATAGATCAAGAAAGCAGGCTTACATAAAGAAACGTTACTCAAGTGACCTGAATTTTAGATCAAGGCAGCAGGCTTACATACAGAAACGTTACTTAAATGACCTGAATTTTAGAGCAAGGCAGAAGGCTTACATTCAGAAACGTTATACCCATGATATAACCTATTGTTCAAAACAGAAGTTGACCATGAAACATCACTATGCAAATGATCCAACATACAGGCAGAGAAAAAAGAAAGCCTACACTGACAGATACCGAAATGACCCCCTATTCAGACATTATCGTTCTCTACAAACAAAAAAGAATGCACATGTGGGCCTAAACAACAGTTTCAAGAGAATCCTTCACAAAATGCGTTGTGCATTACATATACAACGTAAGTACCATCATCTTACACGCCTGTCTAGACTTCAATCAGTGCAAGAGGTTGAACAACAGTCCAGACTTCAATCAGAGCAAGAGGTTGAACAACAAGACACACCAGCAGAAAGCACCCTTTTGCATGATGCCATCACATCTTTTCAAATGGATGTACAGAACGGCCCTACTTTTGTGTGTACAGTGTGTCACAGAGCTTTGTTTTATAACCAGGTAAAAGAGTGCAAGCATGAATGTTATCGAAAGAATCGAGGCATGGTTGATCAATGCTTAACAGGCAAATATGTACATACATGCAACGAGCAGTGCCGTGCACTTGAATCATGTTGTGCATCAGATGAAAAAACAGAGTGGATTTGTTACAGCTGTCATGAAAACCTGAAGATGGGGAAAATGCCGGCCATTGCTGTAAACAATATGTTAGAGCTATCACCAATTCCTCCAGAGCTCAGTAATCTGAATATACTTGAGAGGCATATCATAGCACGGTTTATACCATTTGCAAAAATAATCAGTCTTCCCAAAGGCCAGCAGAAATTAATACAAGGTGGAGTTGTGTGTGTCCCTTCAGACGTTGAATCAACAGTCAACGCTTTGCCTAGACCCAGCAGCCAGTCACAGCTTTTGAAAGTGAAGTTGAAAAGAAGAATGAACTATACAGGGCATTACCAGTTCCAAACTGTAGACATGACTAAAGTTTTACGTGCCTTATCAAAACTGAAAGAGATGCATTCGGAGTACAAGGACATAACCATAACTAATGATACACAAGCTTTTGGGGGTGGAATGAATATCGTGGCAGATGAAAATGACATCAGTGCTGCAGAGGAAGTTGATTTAATGGAGACTGATGCAATGGATGAGTGTGAAATTAGTGACCCAGGACACTCAGAGATAAATAGTGCAGGCAATCAGCCTAATAATGAAAGCCACGAGTTACATGATAACCAGAATACACTTGACACTGAGGAGGACACAAGTCAGCAGAATGGAGGATGCTCAATAGATTCATGCTTACAGCCAGCTGATATTGCACAGGAAATGATAACATTTGGTGAAGGTATATTCACTGTGGCACCAGCTGAAGGAAACAGACCAGTGAGCTTTTTCAGAGTTCCTAAACTAGAGGCAATGGCTTTCCCTGTGCAGTTTCCTACTGGAATTAATACTTTGGATGAAACGCAAAGACCAAAGAAATTATCGCCAAGCAGATATTTCAATGCACGTCTCTTTTGTGTTGACAACCGATTTGCTCTTGACTCCAATTATATTTTTTTCGCACAATTTATCACAGAAATGCATTTGGCAAAGTCTTCTATGTCTATTCAACTGCGTAAAGGAAAACCTATGACCAGAGATGGACGAAAAATAACGGCAAGAATGCTCCAAGACAAACGTGAAGTTGAACAATTGATACGGAACAGACATGCTACTCGATTCATGCAGCCTTTGAGAGGATCACCTGCTTACTGGGAAAAAACTCTAAGAGACCTTTTTGCAATGCTTCGCCAGCTGGGCACCCCAACATTCTTCTGTACATTTAGTGCTGCCGAAATGAGATGGCCAGAGGTCATAGAAGCAATAAAGGCACAGCAAGGAGAGCAGGTTGAATTTTCTGAGCTCGACTGGGCATCAAAATGTGAGATTTTACGAAGCAATCCTGTCACCACCATGCGCATGTTTGACAAGCGTGTTGATGCACTTCTCAGACACCTACTTTTGTCACCAGCACAGCCCATCGGTGAGGTCATTGACTACTTTTTTCGAGTGGAGTATCAAGCTAGAGGTTCGCCACATATACATATGTTGGTTTGGTGTAAGAACGCACCTGTATTTGAGGAGGACCCAGATGAGAAAGTGTGTGAATTTGTGGACAAGTACATAACATGTCAGCTGCCTGACCCAAATACAGACCCTGAGCTTTTCAAAATAGTGACAGAGGTGCAAGCCCACAGCAAAAGGCACTCTAAGTCATGCAAGAAAGGAAATAAGCACTGTCGGTTTGGATTTCCAAAGCAGCCTGTCGAGAGCACATTTATAACACGCCCAATGCCAGCAGAGCTCATGGACGAATCTGAGGATGAATCTGATCATGACCGCTCTTCCATGTCTCCTGAAGAAGCCAAAACTAAGCTGAGGCCTTTATGGGAACTGCTGAATAATTCAACAACATCATTTGAAAGCATCCCACAGTTACTTGCCCAATGCAACTTAAGCTATGAGGAATACCTAAACTGTGTCAGCTCATTAACAACGTCCAGTGTGCTGGTGATGAAACGTCAACCAAAGGACTGCTGGATTAATGGCTATAATGAGCATTTGTTGAGGGCCTGGAATGCAAATATTGATATTCAGTTCATCTTGAACCCTTATTCCTGTCTGATGTACATTTTATCCTATATTTCCAAAGCTGAACATGAGATGAGTGAGTATTTGAAAACAGTTGTGTCTGACAGTTCTCAATCCAATACCTCTGACCTTGAGGAAATGAAACAAATCATGCAAGCATACTCAAAAAACAGAGAGGTTAGTGTTCAAGAGGCTGTTGCACGAGTCTGTAGCTTGAAACTGAAGTCTTGCTCTCGAAATGTGATATTTATACCCACTGATGACGATGCTTTGAAAATGAGCGTCCCATTAAGGTACCTGAATGACAGAATTCCTGATTCAGAGAATGTTTGGATGTCTGGAATGGCAGACAAATACAAAAACAGACCAGATACACCAGAATTTACGACAATGTGTATGGCAGAGTTTGCTTCCACTTATAGAGTGGTGTATGGAAGGCAGAAAGAAGGAAAAAATGTTTTACCACTTCAAAATGAAATGGGCTTCATTCAGAAGCGAACCAAAGGAAAGCCTGCAATTATCAGATATGCCCGATTTTCAGAACAAAAAACTCCAGAGAAATTCTATGGCACATTGCTCAAACTGTACGTCCCTTATCGTTCAGATTCACAGTTGAAACCCACAGGTTTTCCAACATATGAGTCATTTTACACATCAGGTTCTGTAAGACGTCCTGGAAGAGACTATAATGAGAGAGTGGTTTCTGTTATCAGGGAGAACAGGTCACAATTTGAAAAGAACAGTGATGCAATAGAGAAAGCTATTGAGAACATAGAAGAAAATGGGCCTATGGAGGATGCATGGACAACACTTGCACCTGAGACAGAGCTTATTCGACTTGAGTGCATTTCTGAGCGTGAGGAAATAAATCCAGACGAAATGAATGAACGGGATGACATTCCTGAATATAGCTCAAGTACCACAAACAGAGGAAGTGTAGCACCAATGTTTGAGGCTCCTCAAATAGATCCTACTGTGGTCCGTAATATGTATCAAAATCTAAATCAAACGCAGGCATCTATATTCTATACAGTGCGTAAATGGTGCATGAGACGCGTGTGGGGACAGAGTGCCGATCAGTTCTTTTACTTTGTCACTGGTGGAGCTGGAACTGGTAAATCTCACCTCATCAAATGCATTTACGCAGAGGCATCAAAGATACTCCGCAAGTTACCTCGCATCACAGAGGAGAGAGACATGTCTATGCCCACTGTCCTTCTCACAGCATTTACTGGCACAGCAGCCTTCAACATATCTGGCAAGACACTGCATTCAGTCCTGAAACTGCCAAGAAGTCTTAAACCACCTTACCAGTGCCTCGGTAACCGTCTAGATGAAGTGAGAGCAACCTTGTCTAATGTTGAAATAATTGTCATTGATGAAGTGTCCATGATATCAAAATCACTCTTTGCTTATGTCAATTGGAGACTGCAAGAAATCAAAGGCAGCAAGAAACCTTTTGGTGGAGTCTCAATCCTGGCCTGTGGTGATTTCAACCAGTTAAGTCCTCCTGGTAAAGCCAAACCTCTCTGTGTGTTTGAAGATCATGTTCTTGATATCTGGAAGGATTGGTTCCAAGTAGTCACTCTCACAGAAATCATGCGCCAGAAAGATGATGTGCCATTTGCGGAGCTGCTCAACAGGATAAGGGTGAAACGCAAAGGAGAGGCATTATCTGAAGCAGACAGAGCTCTACTTGCACAGACTATATGTCAACCTGATGACTGTCCCAAAGACATTCTGCATGTGTTTGCTACAAATAAAGAAGTAAATCAACACAATGCAAATACAATATCTGCTCTATACTCCGAACTGGTCAACATTGATGCCCATGACTATAAGAAAGATTTACGAACTGGTCGGATGGAAAGGCAGAGAGCACCTTTTGAAGGACATAAAGGAGATTTACCAGACAGACTACAAGTTGCTGATGGTGCTCGTGTGATGCTCATAAGAAACATAGACGTGGAAGATGGACTGGTGAATGGTTCATTTGGAAAGATTGGTAAAATTGTTTATCACGACCAAGATGGCAGATCACTTGTAAAAATGCTTGGTGTTGAATTGGACAGTCCTAATGCAGGGCAAAGACATCGCAATAAAGGACCAGGAGGACCAGACAATTTGGTGTACATTGAAAGAGTAGAGGAACCTCTTAGTAAAAAGGGTGTGGTTCGTCACCAATTTCCAATGACTCTAGCCTTTGGTTGTACCATTCATAAATGTCAAGGCATGACGACAGTTTCTGCAGTGGTCTCGATGCAGCGCATATTTGAACCTGGCATGGCATACGTTGCTCTCAGCAGAACGACTTCACTACATGGTCTACGCATAGTTGATTTTGATGAAAACAAAATATATGCCGATCCAGAAGTGACCGTTTCCGTGGACAGTATGCAAAAAGTCGACTTTAGAAATGCCATGCCCCTTCTTCACTGCCTCCCCACTCTGAGATCACCATCTTTAACACTGATCCATCACAACACTGAAGGACTGTCAGCCCATATTGATGACATTAAGAGACATCATGAATTGTGCCTCGCAGATATTTTGTGCTTTACTGAAACACACCTTTTTGGCACATTTGTCCCAGAAAATATCCATTTGGAGAACTATCGAATGTATAAGCGCAATAGACATGTGTCATACAGTACTCTTTCACATTTTGCACAGAAAAATGGTGGGGGAGTTGCTATGTTTGTAAAAAGCCATCTTCAAGCCCATCACATGCCATACATACAGGGTGTGACTGATCTCGAATTCCTGGTTTTGAAATTTGTTGCTCCAGTTCCACTACTAATTGCAGTGATTTACAGACCACCGGATTACAACACGAACCTATTTTTGCCAAATCTCTGTCATCTACTGGAGTCTTTACATGTTATTGCTGATAGTCCAGTTATAGTCTGTGGGGATTTTAATGAGGACATGTTGACCAATGGAAGAAAGCCAATCTATGAGTTGTTCCAGTCTAAAGGATTCACAAATCTCATTACCACCTCCACCACTGAGAAGAACACATTGTTGGATAACATCTACATTTCTGATCCTCAGCACTGTGCCCATTCAGGTGTTCTACAGACATATTACAGTTATCATGATCCTGTGTTCTGTATTCTTAATTAAGTTTTTGTACATCAGATCTTTTGTACATCATGTCATTTTACACATTTTACTCTTTTTAAACCATTATATCAACTTACACATTTGACTAATTTTGAACCATTATCAATATTATAACAACTAGAATTAAGGGAAAACAGTAATGAAATATGATGAATGTTTTAGGACAAAAATTATGAACAATTGTGCTATGTAAACAGGTTACCAAAATCAGGGTCCCCAAGTCAAATATACAATTCCTTGACTTTTCCCTGACACCTAAATAACTGAATTTCTATGACTTTATAATGATTGGCATAATAGACCAACCAATGATTTTGGTGTAATTGTGTAGCGTCCAAGAATCTTTTACTTTTTTTTTTAGAGCGAACAAATGGACATTGAATAATTAAAAGTTGGACTACTCATACAATAAAGCTGTCCTCCAAAGAGGGGGGGTTGGTGGTGGGTTAATACAAACCTGATTGTACTACTGAGACCACTAGCACATTTTCCTGGATCATAGATAAGCATATTTAAGCTTCCCCATCATGAACTTAGTATTCACCAAATTATGTTGTACCAAATCATTCTCCTCCAACTTCGACCTCAAGCTTAACATATGTGCTTGAGAGTAGTTTGGTTGCCTGATATTACATGTAATATTCAAAATGGATGTTAATGTCCTTGAGACAATGTCAGGTGTCTATGCTGTTTAAATTACAAAAAATAAAGTTGAACTAAATAATGAAATAGCCCTTAGACTGCTTGTTTTCAATATCAAGATAAAGATAAAAAAAATTCTATTTAATGAAAGGTCAGAAACGTCAAAATCTACATCCAGAGGCTATTTGATTTGTATAGATTTGTGCCCTATGAACCCGTCTCTAGCTTATTGCATTTGAGGCTAATGATCTTGGAGGAATCTAATCATCAGACCTTTTACATGCTGATAATTTGAAATAGAAGTAGTCTACAAATCATAACCTAATAAAATATTCCATGAATCAACAATGTTTTACTGATGTAATTTGATACCACATGAATTTTAGATGTTCAAACTAAATTAATCTCTCTTGCTCCCTCATTATGCATGAACTATATTATCAACTGGGTCTCTTATATTACATCTTAATTCAATTTTACATCTTTGCATTAAACTATCAGCCTATGAACAACTTTTAAACAATCTACTTTTAAAATATCAACATTCATTAAACTTTCTGCATCAACATCCATTAAACTATCATCATTCATTATACTATATGTCTATCAACCATTCAACCATTCCAACTGTCAGTTATCATCAACTATGCCTCCAGCCAACTATATTAAACCTCCACCTACTTAACAACCAACATAGCAACCGTTGAAATAAAGCATCTATATCAGTTTCCATAGCAACCAACATGACTTTTCTAGAAAACCACTAAAGTAACCACCTTAACTACCCTAACAACAGCTTAGCAACTACATCAAGTACCCTACCAACAGTCTAGCAACTACCTTAAGTACCCTACCAACAGCCTAGCGACTACCTTAAGTACCCTAGCAGCAATCAACAATCATTAAACTATCTATCAACAATCATTCAATTGTCTATCAACAACTTTTAAGCTATCCATATTCAACTTTTAACCTACTGATACACTGTCAACTTTCATTAAATTATGCAACCACCATGTCTACCCTAGCAACACCTTAGTAACCATATCTACATTATCTATCTACAATTTTTTTGCATTTTCATGCACTGGTAATTCCTTGGAATTGCATTTCTAGTTAAACTTCTTCTTCTAACGCTCGCAATTCAGCTTCAACCGTTTAACGTAGAAACTTCATTCAAACTTTGTTGCGTAGGTCTTGCTTATGCCATATGTGCTTTGTATTTTTCAACTTTGTAACTTTTATACTTTTTAAACTATTAGTTAAAAACTATCACCATTTCCCCCATAGACTTAACATTGCTCATTATGACATCACGGCAGCAATTAGAATGTTACCCCAGCTGGTCAGCCACCTGGGCACCAACTGTCAGTTTCTCTCAGGCTCCTCTCTGAAGACTACATATTCTGTTCCCCTGTATCCTCTGCGCACAACAGTATCAAAATAAGTCCTCCTAATTCCATCCAACTTTATATCCATTCATCTTCTTCAAACCATTCACTCATCCACCCATTCTAAACAGTCTGCCTATCAACAACATCAATTAGACGCTCTACATTGAACTTTTAAACAATCTACTCTGTCTCAGGCTGGCTCTCTTAAGACTAGCCAGTTAAATTGATTACACCTGTATCTGTATCCACTACTCTCAGTAGAGAGCTGTGTCTCTCCATTCTACAAGAATATAAGGCACATTCCATCCAACATTCTATCCATTCATCTTCTTCAGACCATTCACTCATCCACCCATTAAACTGTCTATCAACATCTATTAAACAATCTGTCTATCAACATCCATTAAACTCTCTGTCTATCAACATTAATTAGACTATCTACATTCAACTTTTAAATTATTTACTGTCTCAGGCTTTAAGAGTACACGCTGGCTCTCTTAAGACTAGCCAGTTAAATTGATTACACCTGTGTCAACTACTCTCAGAGAGCTGTATCAGTGTCTCTCTTAACAAGAATATAAGGCACATTCCATCCAACCTTCTATCCATTCATCTTCTTCAGACCATTCACTCATCCACCCATTAAACTGTCAATCAATATCTATTAAACAATCTGCCTATCAACATCCATTAAACATTCTGTCTATCAACATTAATTAGACTATATACAACTTTTAAAGTATTTACTGTGGGTCCCTCTCAAGCAGTGTTTATATGTCCTCCCTCGCTCCTCGATCCTCAATGATCTACATAAAGAAAGATAGAAGAAGGGCTAGACTATCCCATTGTTGCCGCTCCATCATTCTTTATGTAGATCAGTGAGGAGCGAGAGAGGACGCGTAAACGCTATATATGAGAGGCACCTTCTGTCTCAGGCTTTAAGCATACAATCTCATTAAGACTACAGATCCTGTTTCACTACTTCCTCTGTCCACAACTGTTTCAAAATAAAGGTCCTCACTGCAATAATACACTATTAAATCATTTAACCACTGAAACTACTCAACTATTGAACTGTTCAACCATTCCAACTGTCAGTTATCATCCACTATGCCTCCAGTCAACTACATGAAACCTCCATGTACCTAGCAACCAACATAGCAACCATTAAAATTAAGTGTTTATGACCGTTTCCATAGTAACCAACATGATTATACTGCAGTAACTTCTTGTTTCCTGATAGTGGCCACCATGGATACCCTAGCAACAAATGTTTCAAAATAAAAGTCCTCACTAGCAAGTTAGCTAGTTAGCATGGTTAGCATAGTTAGCATTGTTAGCATTTTTAGCATAACTGCAAAAAATGATAAACTAAGTAAGCTAATCAACCTGGTTAGCATTGTTAGCAAATTTAGCATTGTTAGCATAGTTAGCATTTTTAGCATTACTGCTAGGAATCATCGGTTAAGTTAGCTAATCAACCTGGTTAGCATTTTTAGTAAAGTTAGCATTGCTAGCATAATAAGCATTTTTAGCGTAACTGCTAGAAATCATTAGCTAAGTTAGCTAATCAACATTTTAACATGAATAGAAATCATTAGTTAAGTTAGAACTGGAACGTTTCATCTTTAAACTGTCTACCTTCACACTATCAACTCTCTGTAAACTATGCAACCACCATGTCTACCCTAGCTACACCTTAGTAACCATATCTACATTATCTATCTATTTTTGCATTTTCATGCACTGGTAATTCCTTGGAATTGCATTTCTAGTTCTTCTTCTAACGCACGCAAATCAGCTAGAACCGTTTAACGTAGAAACTTCATTCAAACTGCGTTACGTAGGTCTTACTTAGGACATGTGTGCTATGACTTTTCAACTTTGTAACTTTTATACTTTTTAAACTATTAGTTAAAAACTATTACAATTTCCCCCATAGACTTAACATTGCTCATTATGACATCACAGCAGCAATTAGAATCTTACTCCAGCTGGTCAGCCACCTGGGCACCAACTGTCAGTTTCTCTCAGGCAATCTCTCTGAAGACTACATATTCTGTTCCCCTGTATCCTCTGTGCACAACAGTATCAAAATAAGTCCTCCTAATTCCATCCAACTTTATATCCATTCATCTTCTTCAAACCATTCACTCATCCACCCATTCTAAACAGTCTGCCTATCAACATCAATTAGACGTTCTACATTCAACTTTTAAACAATCTACTCTGTCTCAGGCTGGCTCTCTTAAGACTAGCCAGTTAAATTGATTACACCTGTATCTGTATCCACTACTCTCAGTAGAGAGCTGTGTCTCTCCATTCTACAAGAATATAAGGCACATTCCATCCAACATTCTATCCATTCATCTTCTTCAGACCATTCACTCATCCACCCATTAAACTGTCTATCAACATCTATTAAACAATCTGTCTATCAACATCCATTAAACTCTCTGTCTATCAACATTAATTAGACTATCTACATTCAACTTTTTAATTATTTACTCTGTCTCAGGCTTTAAGAGTACACTCTGGCTCTCTTAAGACTAGCCAGTTAAATTGATTACACCTGTGTCAACTACTCTCAGAGAGCTGTATCAGTGTCTCTCTTAACAAGAATATAAGGCACATTCCATCCAACCTTCTATCCATTCATCTTCTTCAGACCATTCACTCATCCACCATTAAACTGTCAATCAATATCTATTTAACAATCTGCCTATCAACATCCATTAAACATTCTGTCTATCAACATTAATTAGACTATCTACATACAACTTTTAAAGTATTTACTGTGGGTCCCTCTCAAGCAGCGTTTATATGTCCTCCCTCGCTCCTCGATCCTCAATGATCTACATAAAGAAAGATAGAAGAAGGGCTAGACTATCCCATTGTTGCCGCTCCATCATTCTTTATGTAGATCAGTGAGGAGCGAGAGAGGACGCGTAAACGCTATATGAGAGGCACCTTCTGTCTCAGGCTTTAAGCATACAATCTCATTAAGACTACAGATCCTGTAAACTGTTTCCTCTGTCCACAACTGTTTCAAAATAAAAGTCCTCACTGCAATAATACACTATTAAATCATTTGACCATTGAAACTACTCAACTATTTAACTGTTCAACCATTCCAACTGTCAGTTATCATCAACTATGCCTCCAGTCAACTACATGAAACCTCCATGTACCTAGCAACCAACATAGCAACCATTAAAATTAAGCGTTTATGACCGTTTCCATAGCAACCAACATGATTATACTGCAGTAACTTCTTGTTTCCTGATAGTGGCCACCATGGATACCCTAGCAACAAATGTTTCAAAATAAAAGTCCTCACTAGCAAGTTATCTAGTTAGCATGGTTAGCTTTGTTAGCATAGCTAGCATTTTTAGCATAACTGCAAAAAATCATCAATTAAGTTAGCTAATCAACCTGGTTAGCATTGTTAGCAAATCTAGCATTGTTAGCATAGTTAGCATTTTTAGCATTACTGCTAGAAATCATCGGTTAAGTTAGCTAATCAACCTGGTTAGCATTGTTAGTAAAGTTAGCATTGCTACCATAATTAGCATTTTTAACACAACTGCTAGAAATCAGTAGCTAAGTTAACCAATCAACCTGGTTATCATTGTTACCATAGTTAACATTTTAACATGAATAGAAATCATTAGTTAAGTTAGAACTGGAATGTTTCAGCTTTAAACTGTCTACCTTCACACTATCAACTCTCTGTAAACTATGCAACCACCATGTTTACCCTAGCTACACCTTAGTAACCATATCTACATTATCTATCTATTTTTGCATTTTCATGCACTGGTAATTCCTTGGAATTGCGTTTCTAGTTATTATTATTCCGCTGACCACTTTTTCTAACCGCAATTTCTCTTCAACCGTTTAACTTAGAAACTTCATCCAAACTTCGTAACGTAGGTATTCTAATGGATCGGGTTGCTATGACTTTTCAACTTTGTAACTTTTATACTTTTTGAACTATTAAATAAAAACTATTAAAATGTCCCCATAGACTTAACATTGGCCTCTATGACATCACAATCGGGTCGTTGAGTAATTAGAATCTTATGCCAGGTGGCCAGCCCCACCTGCAGCAGCCCTCTCTCTCTTAGGCTTTAAGCATACAATCTCTCTGTGAAGACTACATATCCTGTTAACTGTTTCCTCTGTCCACAACTGTTTCAAAATAAAAGTCCTCACTGCAATAATACACTATTAAATCATTTAACCACTGAAACTACTCAACTATTTAACTGTTCAACCATTCCAACTGTCAGTTATCATCAACTATGCCTCCAGTCAACTAAATGAAACCTCCATGTACCTAGCAACCAACATAGCAACCATTAAAATTAAGCGTTTTTGACAGTTTCCATAGCAACCAACATGATTATACTACAGTAACTTCTTTAGTCCTGATAGTGGGCACCATGGATACCCTAGCAACTACTGTTTCAAAATAAAAGTCCTTACTAGCAAGTTAGCATTGTTAGCATGGTTAGCATTGTTAGCATAGTTAGCATTTTTAGCATAACTGCTAAAAATGATTAGCTAAGTTAGCTAATCAACCTGGTTAGCATTGTTAGCATAGTTAGCATTTTAGCATAGTTAGCATTTTTAGCACAACTGCTAAAATGATTAGCTAAGTTAGCTAATCAACGTGGTTAGCATTGTTAACATAGTTATCAATGTTAGCATAGTTAGCATTTTTAACATTACTGCTAGAAATCATCAGCTAAGTTAACTTATCAACCTGGTTAGCATTGTTAGCATAGTTAACATTTTAGAATACCTGTTAGAAATTCCTATAGTTAGCATTTTTAGCATAACTGCTAAAAATGATTAGCTAAGTTAGCTAATCAACCTGGTTAGCATTGTTAGCATTTTAGCATAGTTAGCATTTTTAGCACAACTGCTAAAATGATTAGCTAAGTTAGCTAATCAACGTGGTTAGCATTGTTAACATAGTTAGCAATGTTAGCATAGTTAGCTGATGATTTCTAGCAGTAATGCTAAAAATGCTAAGTTAACTTATCAACCTGGTTAGCATTGTTAACATAGTTAACATTTTAGAATACCTGTTAGAAATTATTAGTTAAGTTAGAACAGGAATGTTTAAGCTTTAAAATGTCTACCTTAACACTATCAACTCTCTTTAAACTATGCAACCACCATGTTTACCCTAGCTACACCTTAGTAGCCATATCTAAATTTTTTTGCATTTTCATGCACTGGTAATTCCTTGGAATTGCATTTCTAGTTATTATTATTCCGCTTACCACTTTTTCTGACCGCAATTTCTCTTCAACCGTTTACTTTAGAAACTTCATTCAAACTTTGTAACGTAGGTATTCTAATGGATCGGGTTGCTATGACTTTTCAACTTTGTAACTTTTATACTTTTTGAACTATTAAATAAAAACTATTCAAAATTTCCCCATAGACTTAACATTGGCCTCTATGACATCACAATCGGGTCGTTGAGCAATTAGAATCTTATGCCAGGTGGCCAGCCCCACCTGCAGCAGCCCTCTCTCTCTCTCAGGATACAATCTCTCTGTGAAGACTACATATCCTGTTAACTGTTTCCTCTTTCCACAACTGTTTCAAAATAAAAGTCCTCACTGCAATAATACACTATTAAATCATTTAACCACTGAAACTACTCAACTATTTAACTGTTCAACCATTCCAACTGTCAGTTATCATCAACTATGCCTCCAGTCAACTAAATGAAACCTCCATGTACCTAGCAACCAACATAGCAACCATTAAAACTAAGCGTTTTTGACAGTTTCCATAGCAACCAACATGATTATACTACAGTAACTTCTTTATTCCTGATAGTGGGCACCATGGATACCCTAGCAACTACTGTTTCAAAATAAAAGTCCTCACTAGCAAGTTAGCATTGTTAGCATGGTTAGCATTGTTAGCATAGTTAGAATTTTTTGGCATAACTGCTAAAAATGATTAGCTAAGTTAGCTAATCAACCTGGTTAGCATTGTTAGCATAGTTAGCATTATTAGCATGGTTAGCATTTTTAGCACAACTGTTAAAATGATTAGCTAAGTTAGCTAATCAACATGGTTAGCATTGTTAACATAGTTAGCAATGTTAGCATTTTTAACATTACTGCTAGAAATCATCAGCTAAGTTAACTTATCAACCTGGTTAGCATTGTTAGCATAGTCAACATTTTAGAATACCTGTTAGAAATCATTAGTTAAGTTAGAACAGGAATGTTTAAGCTTTAAAATGTCTACCTTAACACCATCAACTCTCTTTAAACTATGCAACCACCATGTTTACCCTAGCTACACCTTAGTAGCCATATCTACATTTTTTTGCATTTTCATGCACTGGTAATTCCTTGGAATTGCATTTCTAGTTATTATTATTCCGCTTACCAAATTCATTTTTTCTATTCAGCTTGAACCGTTTAACTTAGAAACTTCATTCAAACGTCGCAACGTAGGTCTTAAATAGGGGAATGCTGCTAAGTATTTTTCAACTTTGTAACTTTTATACTTTTTAAACTATAAATTAAAAACTATTAAAAATTTCCCCATAGACTTAACATTGGCCTCTATGACATCACAATCGGATCATTAAGCAATTAGAATCTTATGCCAGGTGGCCAGCTCCACCTGCAGCAGCTCTCTCTCTCAGGCTTTAAGGATACAATCTCTCTGTGAAGACTACATATCCTGTTGAACTCTCTTTCCACAACTGTTTCAAAATAAAAGTCCTCACTGCAATAATACACTATTAAATCATTTAACCATTGAAACTACTCAACTATTTAACTGTTCAACTATTCCAACTGTCGGTTATCTTCAACTATGCCTTCAGTCAACTACATGAGACCTCCATGTACATAGCAACCATTAAAATTAAGCGTTTATGACCGTTTCCATAGCAACCAACATTATTTTACTATAGTAACTTCTTTATTCCTGATAGTGGCAGCCATGGAAACCCTATCAACAAATGTTTCAAAATAGAAGTCCTCAGTAGCAAGTTAGCTAGTTAGCATGGTTAGCATAGTTAGCATTGTTAGCATTTTTTAGCATAGCTGCTAGAAATGATTCGCTAAGTTAGCTAATCAACCTAGTTAGCATTGTTGACATAGTTAGCATAGTTAGCATTTTTAACATAACTGCTAGAAATCATCAACGAAGTCAGCTAATCAACCTGGTTAGCATAGTTAGCATGGTTAGCATTGTTAACATTACTGTTAGAAATCATTAGCTAAGTTAGCTAATCAACCTGGTTAGCATTGTTAACATAGTTAACAGTGCTAACATTGTTAGCATTTTTACCATAACTGCTAGAAATCATTAGCTAAGTTAATGATTACCATAACTTAGCTAATGATAACCAATGGTTATCATTGTTAGCATAGTTAACATCTGTTTACAGCATCTGTTTCTAACATTTGTTAGAAATCATTAGTTAGGTTAGAACTGGAATGTTTAAGCTTTAAACTGTCTACCTTCACACTATCAGCTTTCTTTAAACTCTGCAACCACCATGTTTACCCTAGCTACACCTTAGTAACCATATCTACATTATCTATCTATATTTTTTTTTTGCATTTTCATGCACTGGTAATTCCTTGGAATTGCATTTCTAGTTAGCAGCTAAAGCCCATAAACAGCAGTCAAAGCAGCAGGCCTGCAGCCTCCTCTTACTGTAAATGAAACATTCACTTCCTCACCGGCCGGCCACTCCAG
>NC_084996.1:22453079-22485247 GCF_963854185.1 Sardina pilchardus | reverse complement strand
TCTATGAGATTTAGGAGTGTTGTGATTATGGGATTTTTTGGCCATGCTTCCAGAAGCGGATTTGTGAGTTCACACACTGATGTTGGACTGAGATGGCTCTCATTTTCCGCTCTAATTCATCCCAAAGGTATTCTATCGGGTTGAGGTCAGGACTCTGTGCAGGCCAGTCAAGTTCATCCACACCAAACTCTGAGATCCATGTCTTTACGGACCTTGCTTTGCGCACTGGTGCACAGTCATGTTGGAACGGGAAGTGGCCATCCAAACTGTTCTCACAAAGTTGGGAGCATGGAATTGAACAAAATCCATTGGTTAATGCTGAAGCATTCAGAGTTCCTTTTACTGGAACTAAGGGACCAAGCCCAGCTCGGGGATGGCCCCTTCCTATTCCAACATGACAGTGCACCAGTGCACATATACAAATAATATAAAATGTGACAAGCCTCACCTGACGACCTAAGAGAGGTGAGAAGTGGACAGATCATAGACACCCATTGCAGACCTCCACCTTCATCTTTCTTGTGTGGCCACATGTATGATGATGTGCTTCAGACTTTTTGTATGTGTTTTTCATTAGGATTTACTTTATACTTCATACCCTAAACAGTATTACAACACTGTAATATACTCGCTTTGACTTCTCAACTTCTGCCTTTATTCACTCCAAGATCATTACAGGAATGGCAGGAATTACAGTTTTCTTTTGAGGGAAACAATTACTTCTGTCCTACACACAGACACACATAACTTCAATAGGACAATGCATAGCAAGCTGAGGTAGAATAAAACATCCGTTGTGAAGACCATACAAAGGAACTTAAGACGACACGGAATACACTCAGCTACTGCAAAATACTTGAGGCAAAATAAAAATGTCACTTGTGGGAACCAATTAAGGTGAGGTAGGATAAAACATCAGTTGTGGGTACCAACTGATAGATTTAAAAAGAAAAAAAAAAATCATATGCTATAAACTGTACCCATAGCTTACGTTACGAACACTCTCATGAGATGCCTAGAATGGCTTCTCTCTGCATTACTTTTTCTCTCTACTATTATTCACTCCAAACTGATTACAGGAAATTCAAGAATTACAGTTTTCTTTTGAGGGAAACAATTCGATTATGCACAAAAAATTTGATAGCCTGCCAGTTTCTGTTTTTTAAAGCTGTGGGCTCTGCTTCTAAGCATCTAACACAGTCTAGTTTTCCTGGGACACGTAAAGATTTAAGAAAAGTACTCAAGTGCTTTTCTATTGCTTCCACTTCCTTCGTCTCCCATTTTCTCTTTGGAACAAAGTGAGCTGTCGAGAGAGAAAGAGAGAGAGATGAACAAAACTTGATTCCAAAAAAAGTCATATTAAAGGTTCACTAAGCATGGTGGGATCAAATTACTTCTGTTGATGTTTGAAGTAGAGGTTTTGGCAAAATGGCAGCGAACTTTCTTTTCAGTAAACTCTGTGTACACAAACAATGATCTCAATGCTCTAGGTCACGTGTAGAGACCCTGGTGATACTTCAAACAAGGTGTCATGTTGTGTCGAGCCTTCTTAGTGTATTAAAAATGGCAATTTTGATCATTGTAGTGTCCCTAACACTATTCAAACAAAAGTGTCGTGGCACACTCGGAACTTCAAGATTTTTATTGACCAACGTTTCGGCTTACCCCTTCATCAGGGTCATTTTCAGTGTCCCTAGCACTACCATTAAAAAGGCCATTCGACCCGAAAACGGCAATACAGTTTATCTTAAAAGGTTGCATTTTATGCTTTAAACTCAGATTTAGATACAAAAAGGACAGACGTAGCGCTTGGACTTCGGTGCAAAAACACATTTGGAATATTCTGCTAGCATGTGGAAAAAGGTTTTATGGTCAGATAAGACTAAGATGGAACATTTTGGAGACTAAGATGCGAATAACGTAGTTTAATATGAAAAAACTGTGAAGTGTTCCTTTAAATAGGAGAATTATCGGAAATCTTAGTCACTTTTAAACATGATGCTAGCAGGCGAGATGCTAATGGTCTAATCCGATTCAATGATCCATGCTAGGCTGGAGCTAGCAATCATTAAGTAATGAAACTATCAGCCTCATAACAGCATGATAAACTTATGGATAATATAGCCTGTTTTCTACCAGGAGCACAAGACAATTGCCATGAAAGTTTGTTTGGGGCAAGAAAAAGTTATGCATAGTGCAAGAAAGATTTCCATTCTTCAAGGACACACATTTTTCATTTTCACACTACTACACATTACTATTCAATTAATTTATTTTCCTTCCATACCTTTAGGACTTGAAGTGTGACGTGGCTTCTCTGTAAAAAAAAAAAAAAAAAAAATTGCAAACATACATTACCACTGAGTGAGGGCTCATGGCTTTCGGAGGCACATTCAGAAAAAATAACTATTACAATCACCATACCAACAAATTTCAAGACTGCAGCCAAGAACGCTACAGTAAGCAACAGCATACACCCTAAAGCTGTGGGGGTTCCTTTCATCATTACAGAGGATAGCGTTTAAGAGGGTAAATGAAAATATTGAAACACAGTGATCAGAACAAAAAATCCAAGGGGCAGACCAATAGAGAGCCGAAGTCCCGCCCCTTCCGTTTGCCTCCATGGGACCTATCTTTGGATTTTTTTTTAATGGCAGTCAATGGAGAAATATAAATTATTTTCTGGTCCCGATTGTCTTGTGCCTTGAATTACCAATATGATGTTTGTCAATTTTAATGACAATTTTTCATGTAAAGACATTTGAAAAGTATGTCGTAACTAGTGAATTACAACATTGTGAAAGATCGTGTTTCCAACGACTACAAACCTGCTACAAACACAGGAGTCGCGTCAGGGACGTCAGACCAATTCACAGCCACGGGCGCCAGTAACAGGTCTTATTTGAGCTTCCCCCTTGCCGATGAAAATATCATGAGTCAGAGGATTAAACACATCAGATAAGTTGTATTTCATTCATAGACTGTACAAACACTACTGTTAAGTGACCTAGCTGGCAGCAAGATGTAACCGCTAACTAGCATAATAGCTAGCTAACTAGCCAGCCTCTCGTTTGCTAGTTGGTGACGTTTGAGACGAGAGATGTAGTCCACTGAACGGGTTCGCACAAAACTTACATAACTTTTAAAGTCTAACGAAAAACAGAACTCTATTAATGTGAAAAATTATCTTTTAACCCTCTAACCGCCCAAGGCGCCGTACGGCGACAAGCAACATCACTGATTAAAACAGACGGTAGATCCGAGTAGGGTGACAAATCGCCTTTGTACTCTCCACCACTAGTTGGCAGACATCCAGAGCTTCGATTCAAGCCCAAATTCGAGTAAAAAAGTTTTCAGGAAGTGCCTGTATTACTCGCGAGAAACAAAAAAAAAAGAGACGCATTTCCTGTTTATAACGCGGAAGTGAAATGCGCGATCGCTATGCACAAATTGAAGCAGAAAAACGGCAAATGTTAAAACAAAGTCGTGTGTTATGAAGTCTTGGGTCTGCCATTCACCTACTCTGATTCTGAAGGAGAATATCTGCCTTTTGGAGATTATGATCGGTCGTTCATTGGCAGTGACAGTCAAGATGCGTCTGTGAATGGAGGTGGGTCTGTGCGTGTGTACGTCAATGTTTACCTGCAGCAATGTTGACCAAAGGGTTCAAATAAGCATGGTGTGCTTGGTGCCAGTGATTACCATGTCAATTACAGACACTATCATCATGATTCAGACAGCAGGTCTAGTAAAAATAGGGCTCTGAAGAACTACAAAGTCATCCGCGATAGGAACTGATTTGAACAGGCTACTTTATTATATAGTAACATAGGGATTGTGATAATACTAATAGTTTACTATTGTTGGTTTACATGTGGCTGTGGTCCTGTTTATTTGCTATGTCGGAGAAATTACAAAAATCAAAGTAAAACTGCTCAAATGTGTTCAACAATCAGTATTTACTGAAATGTGCATAATTTGACGCTATTGCCATCCTGTGACGTCATAATATGCAAATTAGATAAGTAAATTTACTCCCTTTAGAAACTTTAGTTTATACTCAATGATTTTCACATTTACAGTAGGACTTTATCTCTGACCACTTTCAAGCCATGGCCTTTTGAATTTTTTATGCAAAAATCCAAAAAAACCCGGGCGGTTAGAGGGTTAAATTCCCACACATCATATGTGAAATGCACGGTCCAACTCGAACGGGACCAAAGAATAATTGTTATCTCTCCATTGACTCCCGTGCATAAAAAATCGTGAAATAGGTCCCATAGCCCGGAAGTAGAAGGGCGTGACTTCGGCTCTCTATAGAAAATCCTCAAACTATGACCGTCAAATCAGCTGAGGTTGCCATGGATCAAAAGGATAGCGTTTCAGAAGTCACCCATCTCTAAAGGTAACAAAGACGTGTCAAGACCACATAGAAGTGGTGTAGCTTCCGCCACATAAATGGCCATATTATGCAATGAATTAGACAAATCTTATTTATTTTTGTAAAGCATACCAGATTTGTCCCGTTACTTCATATGAAATAGGCCTAACTCTCTCCTTATAAAAGTTGACTTCTTTTTATAATATACCGTTTAAAAACCTGGCCAGATAGTATTGAGCTCTTTTAGCTCTGTTTTCTCTAACCATCTTTATACTGTAGTTCACTAGCTATCTTGATGACTATGGGCGTAAGTCAGTGATCGAGGGCAAGTATAGGCGAAACAGATGATAGGATCCAGAACTGTCAATCACCTTTACACGCTCACCCTCACCCACTTTTCCTCTTTTTTCTGCTTCAATTTGTGCAAAACTATAGCCTGCATCACACTGTACTCGGTTCTATCTTCTGTTTTATTCAGTAATGACGCTTGTCGCAATATTGCGACTTGGGCAGTTAGAGGGTTAAAAGTAATTATTAACGTAATAGGCTACTTTAGTAAGCAAATAACTAAATTGAAGAGCCATGAATTACAGTGTTCTGACAAGAAGTTACATTCAGATTTGCAGAGTGTGGTTATCATGCTAATCTGGATTTAAGAGCAATTTAGCCCATCACCTTTAAATTATTCCTCCGCGATATTTTTAAATTGGTGAACATGCAGAGGGCGGCTCAGAGTGGGACACAAAGAGTCAGCACGGCAGAGGCTGCAGGTATGCATAGCAGCACGGGGGCAGGGCGGGCATATAAGATTACACATCATTCAAGTAGGACAGTGTACCCGTCAGGACCAGTGTACTGTACTTTCAGACATTTTAGTGATATTTTCCTTTCCTACCTTTTGGAAATGACATGGGTCCCAGCTGTTCTGTATCTTGCAAGGATACATCGGGAAGTGACCCGACATCTACAAAACAACAATAAAAATGTAAAACATGAGCTTAGCTTACCTAGATCAAGAATATTCACTAACTACAGAGGGGTGTTGGAAATGTTGTGACTGAACAGGTCAGGAGATGTGAGCATTGTAGCTGTAAAATGTCTGGCCTTGGCCCTGGCACACATATTTCTCATTTCACACATTCAGTGATATTTTCCTTTCATACCTTTTGAATGCTGCAGCTGTGCTGTATCTTCCAATGATACATTGGAAAGCAAGCGGACATCTACACAATAACAATAAACATGTAAAACATATGATTTTCCTTGGACTTATTCCAAACTTTCAAGATGCCTAGTTCAAGAATATTGACTAACAACTACAGAGAATAGGGCGTTGGGAATGTTGTGACTAAACAGAGAGTGAGCTGTAAAAGGTCCCGCTACGGCCCTGAAACACTGATATTTTCCTTTCATACCTTCTGGAAATGACATGGGTCTCCGCTGATCTGTATCTTGCAGGGATATCTCTGAAAGTGACCCGACATCATCTACAGTACACAATAACAAAACACCACTCACATAAAACGAGCAATTTTTCAGAAGAGACCATATTTCCCTTGATGAAAGTGAAACCATGAGTTTTCCCACATCTAAACTTTGGCCAAAGCTTTCAGAAATAATTGTTTTCAGTGAGAATTGTTTCCAAGCATGCTCAGATGACGTGATAGACAAGGTGCTGTTACTCACCTGTCCATCATCGTAAAGCCTGATTTGATTGGTCCGCCAAATTTTGATTTTGTCCGCCGCATAGTTGCTCCACAACAGAGCATTCTGACCTTAAATGTTGTGGGCGGGACTAAGTTCGGCTGACGCCCAGGCAACTGCACTCAGGCACATTGCAAACATACAACATCCATGCATTCCAGAGAAGTGACTTGGTCCCATCTCACACTCTTTGTTTGGTTGTTATTTGGTGAATTTAGTAAATAAATCCATATTTTCTTTAAAAATCCAACCTTGACTCCCTTTTTTGTTCTGGCCTTACCCCTTGGTCATAACACTTGGTACATAGATGCATTACTTCGTCCTGGGGATGCTTAAAAAATGTGGGGACCTTTGACCTATTAAAGAAGCAAGCTAACCACCAATCTGTCAACCAATGGTCACAAACACAAGACAAATGGCCAATCCCACAAAAGTATTGCAACAAACCAGCTAGCTTATCTTAGTTTGCGCTACATGCTTACCACCCCCCCCCATCACAAATTATCCAAATACTCTAAACTAACCTAGGCATGGTCTAGGTTGGCTTATCCCTTTGAGTGTGAACTTAACCATAACCTTAAAAACCCTAACCAACATACCAAAAACCTAGGCACCGTGCACAGTGAGTGAGCGAGTGAGCGAGTAGAACTGGCTTCTAGAGTAGATGGTCAAGGATCAAACCGGCAACCCTTCGGCTATGTTGCAACTCAAATTGAATGTCATGTTTAGTATTGTTGTTAATGTTAAGCACATTGCGTTTGGATTTAGATTGTTATATCATTTGAATACGAGATACATAAATACATAATAGTTTCTTTCTTATTTGATGTACCGCGTTGTTACAAAGAGTGCAGTAATACAGTAACATTACCCACAATGCAGTTAATTGAATTGATGTCAGTGACGCACTAAGTTTCGTTTTTACAGATGCTATGCCTGTTACATGCGTGATTCATGCAAGTAAAGAAAACCTTGTTTGAAGCCGTTGCAGTTTGCCCATTTATTTGCTGGCTAGTCAGATATTACAGAACAGGCTACAAGCCCGAAGCCCTAACCAGTAGGCCCCAATAAGGAGCACTGCGTTGGCCGGGAAACTGCTTGGAAGGCAACTATGCTAACCACTATACCACCAAAGCAAATAAAAACAGAATGTGATAATATACAAAGTTCCAACTTTTTCTGATTTGGGGTTGGTAACGGACGATATGTAACAGATATGTAATGGACGACATACCGTTCGACTATACACGTTCTAGATTGTAAAACGGCCCGAAGTCCATTAACCAGCTTATTCCACTGTTGCCACTTGCATTGTGTTCATTTCCTGTTATAATGTTAACGTTTTAATCTCTAAAACTATGGTTTGTAGAACTACTACTTTCCGCCACACATCAACAAATTTCTCAACTTGCAGCACAAACTGCTGTTACTAGTTCGAAATAGATGGTTGCTATGGCCAAAGGCCAGTCGTTAGTTCCATCTCTCCACTTCCTCCACCACCGCCATTATCTACTTCACTGTCAGCAGATGACTTTGCAACATTTTTCACTGAGAAAGTTGCTAAGATAAGTGCTCAGTCTGATGATCCTGTAAGAAGGACTCTGCCTGGTGTTAGCATGATGCCATCATTGGACTTTTTCTCTCCTCTTGATGAGGAAGCGGTCTCTCAACTGCTTCAGCGAAGCCGTCCTACAACATGCCCTTTGGATCCTGTCCCGTCTACTCTCCTGCAGTCTATAGCACCCGCTATTATACTAGCAGTCACACATGTATTTAATACTTTACTCAGTTCTGGAATAGTCCCTTCTTTTAAACAGGCAAGAATTACACATTTACTGAAGAAAAGTACACTTAATTCAACTGATGTGAAGAACTACAGACCTGTCTACCTTCTTCCTTTCTTGTCAAAGGTTTTGGAGAAAGTGGTCTTCAAGCAAATGTGTGACTTCCTCTATCAGAATACCTACTAGACCCTATGCAGCCTGGTTTCAAGAGTGGTCATTCTACTGAAACTGCTCTTCTATCTGTGACTGAAGCATTGAGAGTAGCTAAGTCCTCTGCTCAGTCATCAGTGTTAATTCTGTTAGATTTATCTGCAGCCTTTGATACGGTTAACCATGACATTCTCCTTTCTACACTATATGAACTGGGAATTTCTGGGAAAGCTCTTGACTGGTTCAAATCTTACCTTAAAGGGCGTTCTTTTAGCGTGTCTTGGCAGGGACAGATATCAAAGTCTCATGACCTCACTACAGGAGTCCAAGGATCAGTATTAGGGCCCCTCCTTTTCTCTATTTACACCACTTCTTTAGGTGGGATTATTCGCTCTCATGGATTTGAATATCATTGCTATGCGGACGACACTCAACTTTTCCTATCCTTCCCACCTGAGGACTCTAGTGTTTCCCATCGGATCTCTGCATGCCTGAAGGATATTTCAATCTGGATGAAGGATCAGCACCTTCAGCTTAATCTTTCAAAAACTGAGCTCTTGGTGTTTCCAACAAAAACTATTCCAAAAGCTATTCCCCAACAGATCAACATCCAGCTTGATTCATCCTCACTGACTCCAACTAGATTGGCACGCAACTTGGGTGTCATAATTGATGACCAACTTACTTTCTCTGAGCATGGTGCCTCAATTGCAAAGTCATGTCGGTATACCCTGTACAACATTAGGAAGATCAGACCTTATCTGACAAGATTCCACTCAGCTTCTTGTACAGGCAATGGTTATCTCCAAGCTGGACTACTGTAATTCTCTGTTAGCTGGCCTACCTGCTTGTGTATTAAGACCACTACAGTTGATTCAGAATGCTGCAGCACGACTGGTCTTCAATCAGCCAAAGAGGACACATGTAACCCCTCTCCTAGTTACTCTCCACTGGCTCCCTATAGTAGCCAGAATTACATTTAAATCTCTCACTCTGGACTATAGGACACTAAAGAACTGAAGTAGCTGGGAGCAGATCCAGTCAATCACGATGTACATTCCCAACCGCCCATTGCGATCTTCTGAGGAGCGTCTGTTATGTCGACCAACCATACATGCTAGGTCAAAGTGTAGATCCTATTCTTCAGTGGTTCCGTGTTGGTGGAATGAGTTGCCCAGTGCTCTCCGTTCCAGCAACAGTTTTGGATCTTTTAAGAGGGGTCATATTTGGTCATACTTAAGGCATATTTGTTTAATATGCACTTAGTCTTCTGAGCGTTTGTTATGTGTTATGGTTTGTATAATAGTATTGTTTTGTTATAATTTGTCCATTGATAGAATTTGACATTTATTTTGCTATTGTCCTTAAATTTAGCCATACCATGCTATAGTTATTGTTATCATATAATTAATTGAGTGACTTATTTGATTGCTATTCTCATTTAATTGTTTTATTTCTCATTAGGTTAGTGCTTAAAATGATTGTTTTATTGATAATATTGCTATTCTCCCTATTTTGTAATTGTTCACTGTTAATTTAATTTGTATTGTTATTATTTATTTGTATGTCGCTTTGGACAAAGGCGTCTGCTAAATAACCATAACCATAACCATCTCTCCTTTTGTCAAGCAGGCATATCTTAGTGATTTTTCAAAGCTAAGGTTCATCAGAATCCTATTTTACTTAGCCTACATGTCATCCAACTAGCTAAAATCCATGTCTGTCATATGCTACAATGTTACCATGTTCTAAACATCTGTATTTTACAGCTTGGATGCAATGTGACCGTTCATTTAAACTTAACAAGTTTGGCGAATTAATATACAAAGTAGTACGCCCAACAAATTGGATCTATTTCAAAGGTGCGCAAATAAAAGACGGTTAACACATGTTCTAAATTACGCAGGACAATGGGGAAGTCAACCAAGCAGTGGAATAAATTTATGTATGTACCTGCTGGTTGGACACCAATGTCCTCGTGTTCTTCATCCTCCATTCCCTCATCTAGCAGCTGAACTTTCTCTGCAAAATGAAACTTGATATCAGGAAATCATGAATGGGAGACCATTCTTGTCTAAACATACAAAATATGCATGCTAAAGTATTACACATACCGTGAGGTTGAATTTCGATTTCATCGAGATTTTTTCCTTTGAATTCCATTAGTCGGCCTTGTTCAATAGACATCAGCACCTTTCTGATTTTTGCGAGTTGCAATGTTCCCTCTGGTAGTCTGTAATATTCTCTGTGCACAACGAGGTCATGTCCTAGGAAATTAGCCAACTGGTCCATTTCCGTTTCCGTCATGTTAAGTACTGTAGACAGAGTGGCAACAAAAAAGTATGGGTTGCCCCTCTGTATGCCACACTTTTCTCTTGAGCTGACAAGTAATTCTAATGAGCTGACCATCTTTGGTGTCAGAAGTATGGGGACTTTGCGTCCACGTTTGCCTCTAGTTTCTATTCTTGAAAAATGCCGACAGAGCTGTTTTTCTGTTTCACTTAAAGCCCAGTCTATGTCTTCGTGAGGATCAGATTTGTTTCTTAACATGAAGGCTGACAAAGGCATAGAAGAAACTTCACCCTCTCTCCTGATAATGATAACAGAAGAACCTTCCGAAGAACTGGATTCTTGATAATCAGGAATGGAGGACTTCATCTGCAGAGTCACATTCATATAGATATTTCATTTAGAAAACAAATCAAAAACAATATTTCATGTCCATACACACCCTCACAGACTCACTAAACTAACTCGCCCACCTGAATAGCCTTTCTTTTCATTATGGGTGGCGGCATAACAGAAGAACCTTCCGAAGAACTGGATTCTTCAGAGGAAGGAATATAATCTTCATCCTCATCTGGAGTAGTTTCAGTGTAGTCCTCATAGGCAATAATGGTTGACTTCATCTGAAAAGTCATATTCATATAGATATTTTATTTAGAAAACCATTCAAAAACAATTGTACAATGTTACAATGATTTTAATTAGGTAGACATGGCTTTTGCAATACTAAACTAGAAAAGCACTCAGAGCGCAGACCTCCGCCTGTATTGTTCTTCCTAGGTTGTCATACACTGCTCAAAAAAATAAAGGGAACACTGGTTCATAGGAGTATAGCATCAAGTCAGTCACACTCGTGTGATATTGATCTGGACAGTTATGTAACAGAGGTGGTTGTGAATCAGGTTGACCCGCTTTGATGTCAACGAAATTTACTGCAGGTGTACTAGAGGGCCAACTGTGAGACGACCCACAAAACAAGAATGTTTTTACAGGTGGTGGCAACTGGTAATTTTTCCATCTTCATCCCTCTTGACTGATTTTTCACTAGTTTTGCATTTGGATAGGGTCAGTGTTACTACTGGTAGCATAAGCGAGTATCTGGAGCCTACAGAGGTTGCACAGGGTAGTCCAACTCCTCCAGAATGGCACACCAATACTCGTCATTGCCAAAAAGATTGCCGTGTCTCCCATTGCAGTCTCAAGAGCATGGAAGAGATTACAGGAGACAGGCAGTTGCTCTAGGAGAGCAGGGTAGAGTGGTAGATGGTCGTTAACCCAATAGCAGGACCAGTATCTGCTCCTTTGTGCAAGGAGGAACAGTAGGAGTTTTGCTAGAGCCCTACAGAATGACCTCCAGCAGGCCGCTGGTGTGAATGTCTCAGACCACATTGTCAGAAACGGACTTTATGAGGTTGACCTGAGGGCCCGATAGCCTCTAGAGGGACCTGTGTTCACTGCCCTGTTCTGTGCATCCCTCCAAGGGTATGCCTCCCCAGACCATTACTGACCCACCACCAAACCGGTCATGCTGAATGATGTTGCAGGCAGCATAACGTTCTCCATGACATCTCCAGACCCTTCAATGTCTGTCACATATGCTCAGGGTGAACCTGCTCTCATCTGTGAAAAGTACAGGGCACTAGTGTAAAACCTGCCAATATTGCATTCTATGGCAAATGTCAATTGAGCTCCACAGTGCTGGGCAGGGAGCACAGGTCCCTCTAGAGGCCATCGGGCCCTCAGGCCACCTTCATGAAGTCTGTTTCTGGCAGTGTGGCCAGAGACATTCACGCCAGTGACCTGCTAAAGGTCATTCTGTAAGGCTCTAGTAGGGCTTCTACTGTTCCTCCTTGCACAAAGGAGCAGATACTGGTCCTGCTACTGGGTTAAGGATCTTCTCTCCTAGAGCAATTGCCTGTCTCCTGGAATCAATTCCATGCTCTTGAGATTGCAGGGGGAGACACAGCAGTCATTTTGGCAATGGAACATATTGGTGTGCCAATCTGAAGGAGTTGGACTACCCTGTGCAACCTCTGTAGGCTCCAGATACTGGCTTATGCTACCAGTGGTAACAATGACCTTATCCAAATGCAAAAGTAGTGACAAATCAGTCAAGAAGGATGAAGATGGAAAAATTACCAGGTGCCACCACCTGTAAAAACATTCCTGTTTTGGGGGTCGTCTCACAGTTGGCCCTCTAGTACACCTGTAGAAAATGTTGTTGACATCAAAGCAGGTCAACCTGATTCACAAACCACCTCTGTTACATAACTGGCCAAATCAATATCTCACAAGTGTGACTGACTTGATGCTATACTCCTATGAACAGTGTTCCCTTTATTTTTTTGAGCAGTGTACATTTGAACCCAAACTATTCAGATTGCCACCACGTGGCCATACCATGCCATTACACTACTAAGCAAAAAACATAAACGGCTCCTGAATCTCGACGGTTTTACGGATCAAATTTCATCGAAATCCATCTATCACTTTGTGAGTTATCTTGCTAACAGACAGACAGAGAGACAGACAGACAAACAGACACAGACAAACAGACCCCGGTGAAAACATAACCTCCTTGGCGGAGGTAATAAAGCTGTTGCTATAATGATTGAAAGGGTAATGATGTTGGTCACTATGGTGGTTGCTAGCAGGGTGGGAATTTTGTAATTTTAGGGGCAAGGCCATTTGGCCTTCACCTTCTTTTGCTTTTTAGGGGCACCAAGGCCACATGACGGGGCACAAAGGCCACTGAATAAAATTTGATGGGTTTTACATTTCAGGATTATCTCGACCAAATACACAGACCCGCTAGCCGCTGTAGGCTTTGAGAAACACTAACGCAGCCTCAAACTTCTTTAAGTTGAGGCCCGGTTACGGCAGACTTTGGGTTCATAGGGCCCACCTACACGTACCTCCACCCCACCCCCATCAAATCATTAAGGTCATCATTATCACAACTCTTATTATGCTATATTTTTAGATATGCACTTTCACTTCAAAGCAGTCAAAGTAAAGTGCCAAAATTGTTCACAAAAAGTTTGTGAAAACTATGCACATGCACATGTCCTATGCACATCAGGTCTGCTTTACTAATGTAAGATATAATTAATAGTTCATTGCTTTTGCATGGTTGCATGAGAGATATTTCTGAAAACAACAACTATATGGGTGCTATTGTTTTGGGATGTTTCACTCATGCAAGCATCATAAGTCGTTTTCAGACAGGTTTTCTGCAAATTCTGTTATAATTGCTTGCCGCATTTCTGATGATAGCGGACATTCAGACATGAAGCATAGGCTATAGCGGAATGTACAGTATACGGCCACCTGTTGTTCACATCTAATTTTGAATTTCCGTTAATTGGGCTTTGGTTTGCTGGGCAGATAATGACGGCTGATAAATGCAGCCGCATAACTATGTGTTGTGCAGCTGTGCATGCCTGACAGCGGAAGAGTGTCGTTTTTACACCGGGAGTATGGAGGCGTCTATAGCCTTGCTGCATTATCTGCAGCATGTTAGAGATGGAACTATTCTGTGACATTAGGGTGCTCATCACTTGTGCGGATTTCCCCCGCGCTTACATTCACACAGCAGCTGTGGCGGCAACATTACGGCAAAAATATTTAATTATAAGTATAGTTATGGTTTATAATGAAGTTTCATTTGAATGCCTAAATGTAAGGATTCAGTAAACAATACAAACTTTTGTCTATGGTAAACGGCCGTGCAGATAGGCGTAAATCTGGAGATCTTTAAATGAAAGGCTACAATCGTCTGACCGTGTTTTAATTTGACTAAACAATACTCAATGCTAAACAATGTGTTGTGCAGTCTCTGCTCTGTTTGAATGGAAGTTGCGAGAATCCACGCTGCTCTATTAAATGTTAAATAATGAAATGTTAAATATGTTACAATAAACATTTTAAAATGTTAAATAATGAAGCGGAGCTTTGCCATCAACGTTATTGTTTAGTTTCAGTTTCTGTCGCGCAAACGCACACACGCATGCATTCAACGAACGCCCATACCTCCGCTTAATTGACCATTCGCAAAAGCCGCGCCCCCTAGTTATTGTTACTACGCCCGTCAAACAAAAAGGAACAGACGTTCTACAGGGCTCAAATGCGCCCAAAATGTATTAGAGTGAGCCTGAAGAAAAATCCAGGTTGCACTGGTGCACCTGACGCTGCTTGGGTGAAAGCATACATTTCGCAAGTTTCATTGTAGACTATTCCTGCAACTTTACCAAACAGTATAAACCACCTCTCCTGGGCCCTCTTTCTCTCGCTCTCCCCCTCATGCGCGCTCACTGGACACCCCCCGCAACATGCTGTTTTAATCATAAAACATTCACAATCGTGAAAGAAAATGACGCATAGAAGACGACTAGCTACAAGTCCGGTTAGCATCACAGTATGCTGCACAATTTTGATTAAAACAATTGCATTCACGTTGACTGATCATAGTGTTTTTCAACTCCAAGACTGGAGACTGTTTTGGATTAATGCAGCAGGGTTCAGATGCAAAACCCTCTAAATCCGTCTGACCTTTTCTTTTAAATGGACATTTTGTATCAGGCTCCTATAGGGTTTTGCATACGAATCAATATTTCAGACCAGAAGATTTTTGAAGCTTGAATTAACTTACAGCCTAGGCCTATGTGAAGCATTCACTCACCATTATCTCATTTTTTAACAAAGTGGCCAGGCTTTTGCATCTGAACTCTCTATGGCACGACAGACAGGGATGCAATATGCAGGGGAGGGATGTTCGATGTAAAATGTTAAAATAAGCACAGACGGGAATATTAGCCTACAGCAATCGAGTCGTAGGCTACGTGTACCGATAGAAACCGATCTTGCAGTAAAATCAGCATATTGTGGGCCAGTAAGTTCCTGCACTGCGGGCAAATAGCCCACGTTTTAAACTGGGATTGGGACCATAAATACACAGTAGCGTAAACAATGCCAGATAGCTAAAAGTTGACGATCAACTAGCAACCACCACCCGAGAGCAAAACGCATCATCCCCTTTGTTATGCATGGTTAGGTTAGTGCTTGGTAGATTGCAAGTATTTATGACTTTGCAGACAGCAAGTGATTTGTTGGTATGTTGAGCACTGCTTTCACAATGCTAGATGAACCACAACTGTTACGTTCAGTTTTACAGATTTTATAGCCTCTAATGACCGTCAACCTCTTGCTAAAAATGATCTGTGTGGATAGCAACATTATCAATCAGTGCAGTCAGGCGAACAGCTAGCTGCCTGCATGTCCTGGATATTAAGTAGGTTGCTGATCAGTTAGTGTTCTAGCTTTAATACTTTCATATTTAATGCTATAAAGAACCACAACTGTTAACTGTTAAATCCAGTTTTACAGATTGCGTGTACTTAGCTACTTACTTATTGATTAATATCATGCTAGGTTTATTGCTTACCTTCGAGCAGACGTATACCTCCAAGCAGTTTCGTACAGGTATTTTTCAACACTTTGTCACGGTAAAATGTCATTTTAGGTAGGTAGCTAATTTAGATACACTAGGTGTGGGTGCTTGTGTTTCTTTACGAATCCGCCGTAGTGTGTAAAGAGATTAAGTGCCACATACATGTAAGAGGGTGATAGAATTAACTTTCCAAATTAGCGACACTAAGTGCCACATAGGCTACTGTAGGTGATGGGTGTCGTTCTGATATGGAAAGTTATGAATCTTTGAGACATTTAGTATTGAGGTCTCCCACGCCGCTTAATCCATTGTAGGCATCTTTCCACTTGGATTTTGGGCTTTGGAAAGGCGAAAAAAACAGCCCCTCCCTCTAAACCTTTGGGGTACCTGGTGTATGACTTTCTCGTGCCATAGGCGCATCATTGCACCGTCTTGCAGAATTCGCAATGTTTGACGGGCATCCTTCTACTTTGTTACCGTTGCTGAGCTACGATTGGACAATGGCCGTTCGAGGGCGTGGTTTTGCGAACGGTCAATTGCAATACGGAACAAGACCTTTTTGTGTCAAATACGGGACGATTCTGTATTATACGGAGCGGCTGGCAATCCCTACAGGGGCACAAAGGCCACTGTGGCCTTACAATGGGTTTTTATTCACAGGGCATGAAGGCCAAAGCGTAGGGTAACGGCGGCCATGGCCGCGGTATAATTCCCACCCTGTGGTAATTAAGATGGTTGCTAGGGTGATGCTAGGGAACATGTGACGGTTGCTATGCCAAATAAAGCCTTTGCTAAACTGGGTGGTAGGTTAATCATGTTACTTATTATGGTGATTGCAAGGTTGACAGGTCGACATTATATTGGTGGTTGCTAGGGTAATTAAGATAGCTGTTAGGGTGTTACCAAGATACAAATGGTGAATGCTATGCCAAAAAAGCAGTTGCTATGGTGATTGCAAGGTGTACATTACATTGCTGGTGGCTAGGTTATAGCTAGGATAATTATGACCGTTATTATAGAGTTGCTAGGGTACATATGGTGGTTACTATACCAAATAAAGTGGATGCTATGCTGGTTGATAGGGTAATCACTAGAGATGCGCCGATTGCAATTTTGGGTTGATTCCGATTTTTCATAGAGTTTGACCTGCCGATTCCGATTTCATTTCTTCTAACCAACACCACACACACAAATAGTTATTTTATCTCTTTTATTTAAAGAGACCCTATGCAACTTTATCATAGTCATAAAATCACTTAGAAATCGTTGTTTTGCTTGACTGACCAGTTTTATCAAAAACAGTAATATTTCCTCCCGCCCCCAGTGTCCCTATCCGCTATTGCAACCTTGCAGTTTGTTCAGGAGGCAATCGCTCCTTGTTTACATCTGGAAAGCTGAGACGCGTAAGGAACAAGAAGAACCACGCTTGCAATTTATATATAGCCTATATGTATAAATATACACGCTAAAGCTGTCAGGGAAGCTCTGCAGAGAAATATGTAAGCATAAAACAAGCGAAAAAAAAAAACGAAACCGGAGATGAAATCGCCAATCCTGCATAGTTTCTTTTTAATAGAACATGTAAATATAGAAATGTATAGGGCCCTATGAAATCAGTTTATTTTTTCCCAAATTCCGTTTTTTCGGATTTCTTTTTAGCGTTTTCGGATTTTTGCTTTTCTTTTTACTCCTAAGCAGTTTTGACCTTTAAAACTCAACAAAAAACCCTCACAATTTAGTTAACAGTTAACATATTCAGCAAAGCACATTCAAAATGCATCCAAACATTCAACAACTCATTGGCCAAAAATGAGTTTCAATTAAATGGCCATAACTAAGCGGTAAATCTAGATCCAAAAGGGCACTTTTATTATGTACAGTAACTGAAAATATATTTTTTAACAACTTAAACTACAACTACATGATGGTAAGGCACTTGGTAGGCCTATTGAGCTCAGTAAAAGACTTGTCAGTGAGCAGTACTGTACTACTTGCTGAAAAAATGCATTGTTTTTTATCAATCTATCTATTTATTTATTTAAGTATTCTAGGCTAGTAGAATATTTGTAGAAACCAGGTCTATGCTAAAGTTTCATATAGCCTGGCTGGAGCTCCAAGCGGTTTTGTATAGCCTACAGACTTGTTTACAGCTCTTCGAGTCAAGGTAAAAAAACATTTCTGGTACATAGCTAATATAGATACAGTTATGGTTTGGGTGCTTGCGTTTCTGAGCGAATTCGCTGTCTTAGTTTGTAAATAAATTAATATTAAAGTGACGCATACAGCATATATGCAAAAGGGTGATAAGACACGTCGTTCCGATAGCTTTGTTCTAGAGATGAACTTTCGATTTCATATGGTCGCTGTGTCTTTGAGGGTCCAGTCAATTGTGATTGACAAAACTTACAAAACAGTTGTTGTCCAGACTCAGAGAAGTCGTTGGGGAATTGTTTACCCCGATAATTAGCAAACAACTGTCAGTTGTGTTGCACTTGCCACCGTTGGCTGGCTTAAGAGGAGCCACTCGCTTCGATGCATCCATCAACGAACTCAACGTGAACTTGAATATTCGAGACGGTTACAAAGTTAACATGTTTAGCAATTACATATTTGGCCACGGTTTAGGTAGAGACCTTTCTGCGCTTGTTGCTTTAGACTGATACACGAGAAGGAATAATCATTTAAAAGGTTTATTGAACGTGTCAACAAAATATCTGCAAATTCCGGAATTCTCTTTCATAAGAGAATTCCGTTTTCATGTGCAGATTCCGTGATTCCGTCCGCGTTCTCTGCATCGCGGAAATTATAGGGCCCTAAATGTAATCAACTTATCAATAATGAAATGACTGTTAAAGAAATGGAACCGGTAAATGGAACATAGCCATTCCATTATTAAGGTCATTAAATGTCTTTCTTCTTTAAGTCTAATCTAGTCTTAAGTCACAATCGGTTATCTACGTTCAGCTGCACTTGTGGTTCAGCTGTAGGCACGCAATTAGCGGTGGGGACGGGCGGTCATGAGCAATGTTTACGTAGCCTAATGAAGTGACAGCTTAGTAAATTCTACGAAATATGGCAAAGCACAGCGTTCGCTGCATAGAAAAACTCGGTAGCCTATTAGCGCTTTCTTTGTAGCCCGACATCCAGCCCTGAGTGACCTGGTTGCTAGCTTCTTCAAACTTTGCAAACTAAGCTGGGTGTTGTTACATTTGCAGCATGCGAGTGCATTTGACCGGCATAGAATCGGCATGTCTCATCGGTGCATCTCTAGTAATCACATTGGTTTCTATGGTGGTTGCAAAGTTCACATTAAAGTGGTGTTTGCTAAGTTGGGAGTTCAATGGCGTGTCAAAGTTATGTAGGATAAAATAAACTGATAGAATTTTAAAAAAGCCCCAGCATACACTAAGCTTAAGTTGATGTCAAATAAAATATTGTGGGAACCAAATGAAAGCAAAGATCACATATATCGTAAAACAAAAGGGAATCAACTGTATGCTAAAATCTGTACCCATAGGATACGTTACTTAGGGCCTTAGGCTAGCTACGTAGTGCTAACAAACACACAAGCAGCCTCTCTAAGAAGATGGAATCGTTTCTCTCTGCATTACATTTTACTCTTCAAGAGGGATGAACTAATTGAAATTAGTGGCTAACTAGCAATAGTTTACATACAGCTCAAGGAGATATGCTAGTGACCAGAACGGTAGCCGCAGAAACTAACCAACAATAACAATACTACTTCCAAAACAGGCAAAGACTGATTATGTTACCTGAGTGGCACATGTTGAGAGATCACTGGTTGGGAAATCACTGGTAGAAGGCACATTTTCCAGGCTGCAAGTGGCATCCTCACCCTTGATAAGAAGAGAAAGACATGTACACAAAGTGTTAACATGTATGTTATGAATAGACTGTCAGTCATACCAACCTTCTAAACACTTTCACCTTGCACTTATTTCTAACATCATTCTATCCTTGCATTTCAATGATCGCATTAAATTTTGAGGGACCAGTTTCTAAGCAGCGGCGGAATTTTACCTGCTCCGGTTAGTTACTGAGCCGAAAAGTAAACGGAGAGCGCACTCTAATCAGGACACCTAGTAGCCTAGGTAATATCAGTCCGCCGCTGCCATTGCTTATATGCCTACTACCGACTTCAGGGAACAAAGTATAACTATTGCAATGCAATGCAAGGGTAGTTTTATTTGTAACAGTATTCCATCAACACAGACATTTGCATATATTTTATATACCTCAGGTGCACTGTGGAGTGGGTAAAACTGTTTTTACTGGCAGGCTAACACACTGTTGACTTGCAACTCTGCAACTAGAAGGACTGGACAAAACAGTCTCCACTGATAAATATCACGCTTGCTAACTTGAAAATGAGGTCCTATGTCTAGAATCCTGAACCACCCCATTAAAAAGGCACGGAATACACTCAGCTACTGCCAAACCAGGGATGGATATTAGCCACCCACCACCCGCCAAATGCATGTAGTTTTGCGCGCTGGCGGTTGAAATATGTCAACCCACCCGCCACTGTGGCGGGTAAGCAACTAGCCTACTTCTACTTCAAGTTGTTTATTTCATCAGAATATTACCAGTTGCCACAGAGATAAGAACACACGCCTTGTAGGCTATCAATAATCCTCAACATCGATGGACATGACGATCACAACAAACATTCTGGAACGGTGCGCCTCTCATTGCGTCAGCCTGGCCTACTCTTCCAGTTAACGTGGCAGCTAGATAGCCTACAACTATTGACTATACATTTACAATGAGGCTACCGGTTAATACGTTTAGGTAGGAAATACATTGGATATATATAACAGATATACCAAACTCCGAGTCATGGTAGTTAAGCACCCAGCCAATTAAACATGACCAAGGAAAAAGTGAACGGGACAACTCACAATACCATAGGCTACCACGGTAACCTACCTAAATCATAGAAGTTAACATTGGAAGACACTTATCTTTTCTATGACGCCAGAAATATTCTCCTTACCTTCTTAGTTTTTTTGAACATTCACGCTATTATATGAAAACATGTATCCTTGAACTATGCATGATTTTCCTAAAACCGAATGAAACCTATTTATGTTCACGTACTTCTTAAAGTGACATGCACTCAATTAGACCTACATATCACCCCCCTGTATATCATTAAAGACAAGTGTAATCCATAAGAAGTATTCAAATTACTGAATATTAATAATTATGCATATGCTATAAATTGTTGACAAAATGTATTAAGTGTATTCAATTATGAAATAGAAACAAGACAAGCCATTTTCTGAGCAGGGTTGAGCAGAGATGGGATTGCCACTGCTCTGAATGATCTGTATCCAGCTTAAGGCAATAAGGTTTTGCCTATATTTTTGTAATGTAAGAGACAGTGTCACACTATTTCAGCTTGTGTAGGCCTATCAGTGCTTTCTTATTGAACACAATACCGCGATAATACCGAAAACCGTGATAATTTTGGTCACTATAACCTTGGGGTTAAATTTTCATACCGTTACATCTCTACTTGGCAGTATAATGTATAGAGCGGTTGAATATATATTGGCTGGTAAAAATGTTGAGTGGCTGGTAGATTTTAAAATCTACCTGCCACAGTGGCAGGTGGAAAAAAAGTTAATTTCCATCCCTGTGCCAAACACTTAAAGTTGAGGGACTGTAAAACATCAGTTGTGGGGACCAATTGAAAAAGTCCTACACACACAAAGTTGTGGGGACCAACTAAAGGCATCTGTAGCGGTTCTACACACACTTCACTTCAATAAAACAGGTAGAATCTAAGTGAGGTAGGATGAAACATCAGTTGTGGGGACCAATTGAAAAAGTCCTACACACACAAAGTTGTGGGGACCAACTAAAGGCATCTGTGACGGTTCTACACACACTTCACTTCAATAAAACAGGTAGAATCAAAGCGAGGTAGGGTGAAACATCAGTTATGGGGACCAATTGAAAAAGTCCTACACAAACAAAGTTGTGGGGACCAACTAAAGGCATCTGTAGCGGTTCTACACACACTTCAATAAAACAGGTAGAATCAAGAAAGGTAGGATAAAACATCAGTTGTGGGGACCAATTGAAAAAGTCCTACACACACAAAGTTGTGGGGACCAACTAATCAAATTCAAAAAGTCCCGGCATACACTCAGCTTCAATAGGATAGTAAGACGCAAGCTGATGTCAAATAAAATATCAGTTGTGGGAACCAAGTAAAAGCAAAGACTACATATATTGTAAGACAAAGGGGAAGAAATTGTATGCTATAAACTTCCCACAGGTCACGTTACTTTGGCTGGCTATGTAGTGCTAACAGAAACATCATGATTATGTTACCTGAGTGGCACATGTTGGGAAATCACTGGTAGAAGGCACATTTTCCAGGCTGCAAGTGGCATCATCACCCTTGATAAGAGAAAGACATGTACACAAAGTGTTAACATGTACGTTATGAATAGACTGTCAGTCAAAACAACCTTCTAAACATTTTCACCTTGCACTTACATTTGTATCTTTTTTAAAAAACAGTGCATTTATGCTATAAACTGTATCCATTGCTAAAGTTACTTAGGCTAGCAATGTAGTGCTAGCAGACATACAAGCAGCCTCTCTGGTGAGGACAAGAATGGTTTCCTTCTTCCTTGCATTTACTCTCTCCTAGTATGATGCAATAAAAGTTGCATGCAATTGAGATTAGTGGCTAACTAGCTATTTAGCAATAGTTTACATTACAGCTCCAGGAGTTATGTTACAGTGAGCAGAAGGATAGCTGTAGAAACTAGTTTCACATGAGGCGTAAACACCAGCGCTATCACTGTGGCCCTAGCCTAACTAATGAATGTCAAATTCCACAACAGGCAAAGACTGATTATCTTACATGAGTGGCATATGTTGAGAGATCACTGGTTGGGAAATCACTGGTAGAAGGCACATTTTCCAGGCTGCAAGTGGCATCATCACCCTTGATAAGAAGAGAAAGACATGTACACAAAGTGTTAACATGTACGTTATGAATAGACTGTCAGTCAAAACAACCTTCTAAACATTTTTACCTTGCACTTACATTTGTATCTTTTTTAAAAACAGTGCATATATGCTATAAACTGTATCCATTGCTAAGGTTACTTAGGCTAGCAATGTAGTGCTAACAGACATACAAGCAGCCTCTCTGGTGAGAGGACAAGAATGGTTTCTTTCTTCCTTGCATTTACTCTCTCCTAGTATGATACAGTAAAAGTTGCATGCAATTGAGATTAGTGGCTAACTAGCTATTTAGCAATAGTTTATGCACAGCTCCAGGAGTTATGTTACAGTGAGCAGAAGGATAGCTGTAGAAACTAGTTTCACATGAGGCGTAAGCACCAGCGCCATCACTGTGGCCCTAGCCTAACTAATGAATGTCAAATTCTGCTTCACAATACTATTTCCACAACAGGCAAAGACTGATTGTCTTACCTGAGTGGCACATGTTGAGAGATCACTGGTAGAAGGCACATTTTCCAGGCTGCAAGTGGAATCATCACCCTTGATAAGAAGAGAAAGACATGTACACAAAGTGTTAACATGTACGTTATGAATAGACTGTCAGTCATACCAACCTTCTAAACACTTTCACCTTGCACTTAGATTGGCATTCTTTCTTTATTTTATTTGACATGAGTCATGGGCAACAGGTGCAAGAAACCGTGAAGGCCCTACACACAAACCTGACTTCAATATGATAATTAGAAGCAAGTTAAGAAAGGATAAAACATTATTTGTGGGAACAAAGTGAAAGAAATCTTTAAAACAAATCTACAAACCCTTCACACAAACATATTCAACTTCAATATGACAATGCATAGCAAGCTGAGGTAGAATAAATGATCAGTTGTGAAGGCCATACGAAGGAATTTAAAGGGGTGGTTGAGGATTTTGGACATAGGACCTTCACTTCCAAGTTAGCCAGTGTGATATTTATCAGTGGAGATCGTTTCGAACATGTGTCATCCGATCCTTCCAGCTGCAGAACTCGCAGGTGCTAGACTAGCGCAAGTCATCAGTATGTTAGGCTGCCACCAAAAAGAGTCTTACCCACTCCACAGTACAGCCAATGCCAATAAGAATATAATGCCAGACTATCAATACAGAGTTTTACATCGATAGTTTTATTTCTAACATCATTCTATCCTTGCATTTCAATGATCGCATTAAATTTTGAGGGACCAGTTTCTAAGCAGCGGCGGAATTTTACCTGCTCCGGTTAGTAGTACTGAGCCGAAAAGTAAAGAGAGCGCACTCTAATCGGGACACCTAGTAGCCTAGGTAATATCAGTCCGCCGCTGCCATTGCTTATATGCCTACTACCGACTTCAGGGAACAAAGTATAACTATTGCAATGCAATGCAAGGGCAGTTTTATTTCCAACAGTATTCCGTCAACACAGACATTTGCATATATTTTATATACCTCAGGTGCACTGTGGAGTGGGTAAAACTGTTTTTACTGGCAGGCTAACACGCTGTTGACTTGCAACTCTGCAACTAGAAGGACTGGACAAAACAGTCTCCACTGATAAATATCACACTTGCTAACTTGAAAATGAGGTCCTATGTCTAGAATCCTGAACCACCCCATTAAAAAGGCACAGAATACACTCAGCTACTTAGCCTGACTCTCGCCAGACCCCTGTAGTTCCGCCATGCTCCACCAGAGGCGTTTCGCTGAGCTCCACACAAGGGTCTGGACTCGAGGGCAAACCAAACTCCTTCCAGGGAGCAAAAAATGATGAACCAATCAGGAGCCCCGAAGCGAGTGTTGGATTCAAACAACAATGGCGGCAAGCAGCAAGGAGTCTTGTGCTGACATTGATTCTGCTATTTCAACCATTTTGTCGAATCTATCGAGTATTCATTCTTTAAAAGATGAACAGAGAATGGTTTTGAAGACATTTATTGGTGGCAAGGATGTTTTTACTCTTCTTCCGACCGGGTTTGGCAAGAGCTTGAAGAAGCCTAGCACGTCATTCAAGATAACAGACAAGTGGTTTATCAAATCACATGCAAGGATGTTTTACAAGGCCCCGCCTTCAGAAATACATCTCCTATCGAGAAGTCCAAGGATCTGGCGAGAGTCAGGTTATCAGCTACTGCCAAACCAGGGATGAAAATTAGCCACCCACCACCCGCCAAATGCGTGTAGTTTTGCGCGCTGGCGGTTGAAATATGTCGTCAACCCATCCGCCACTGTGGCGGGTAAGCAACTAGCCTACTTCTACTTCAAGTTGTTTATTTCATCAGAATATTACCAGTTGCCAGAGAGATAAGAACACACGCCTTGAAGGCTATCAATAATCCTCAACATCGATGGACATGACGATCACAACAAACATTCTGGAACGGCGCGCCTCTCATTGCGTCAGCCTAGCCTACTCTTCCAGTTAACGTGGCAGCTAGATAGCCTACAACTATTGACTATACATTTACAATGAGGCTACCGGTTAATACGTTTAGGTAGGAAATACATTGGATATATAACAGATATACCAAACTCCGAGTCATGGTAGTTAAGCACCCAGCCAATTAAACATGACCAAAGAAAAAGTGAACGGGACAACTCACAATGCCATAGGCTACCACGGTAACCTACCTAAATCATAGAAGTTAACATTGGAAGACACTTATCTTTTCTATGACGCCAGAAATATTCTCCTTACCTTCTTAGTTTTTTTGAATATTCACGCTATTTCATGAAAACATGTATCCTTGAACTATGCATGATTTTCCTAAAACCAAATGAAACCTATTTATGTTCACGTACTTCTTAAAGTGACAGGCACTCACTTAGACCTACACATCACCCCTGATTATCATTAAAGACAAGTGTAATCAATAAGAAGTATTCAAATTACTGAATATTTTGAGTAATTATGCATATGCTATAAATTGTTAACAAAATGTATAAAGTGTATTCAAATATGAAATAGAAACAAGACAAGCCATTTTCTGAGCAGGGTTGAGCAGAGATGGGATTGCCACTGCTCTGAATGATCTGTATCCAGCTTAAGGCAATAAGGTTTTGCCTATGTTTTTGTAATGTAAGACAGTGTCACACTATTTCAGCTTGTGTAGGCCTATCAGTGCTTTCTTATTGAACACAATACCGCGATAATACCGAAAACCGTGATAATTTTGGTCACTATAACCGTGGGGTTAAATTTTCATACCGTTACATCTCTACTTGGCAGTATTATGTATAGAACGGTTGAATATACATTGGCTGGTAAAAATGTTGAGTGGCTGGTAGATTTTAAAATCTACCTGCCACAGTGGCAGGTGGAAAATGGTTAATTTCCATCCCTGTGCCAAACACTTAAAGTTGAGGGACTATAAAACATCAGTTGTGGGGACCAATTGAAAAAGTCCTACACACACAAAGTTGTGGGGACCAACTAAAGGCATCTGAAGCGGTTCTACACACACTTCAATAAAACAGGTAGAATCAAAGTGAGGTAGGATAAAACATCAGTTGTGGGGACCAATTGAAAAAGTCCTACACACACAAAGTTGTGGGGACCAACTAAAGGCATCTGAAGCGGTTCTACACACACTTCAATAAAACAGGTAGAATCAAAGTGAGGTAGGATAAAACATCAGTTGAGGGGACCAATTGAAAAAGTCCTACACACACAAAGTTGTGGGGACCAACTAAAGGCATCTGTAGCGGTTCTACACACACTTCAATAAAACAGGTAGAATCAAGAAAGGTAGGATAAAACATCAGTTGTGGGGACCAATTGATAAAGTCCTACACACACAAAGTTGTGGGGACCAACTAAAGGCATCTGAAGCGGTTCTACACACACTTTAATAAAACAGGTAGAATCAAGAAAGGTAGGATAAAACATCAGTTGTGGGGACCAATTGAAAAAGTCCTACACACACAAAGTTGTGGGGACCAACTAAAGGCATCTGTAGCGGTTCTACACACACTTCACTTCAATAAAACAGGTAGAATCAAAGTGAGGTAGGATGAAACATCAGTTGTGGGGACCAATTGAAAAAGTCCTACACACACAAAGTTGTGGGGACCAACTAAAGGCATCTGAAGCGGTTCTACACACACTTCAATAAAACAGGTAGAATCAAAGTGAGGTAGGATAAAACATCAGTTGAGGGGACCAATTGAAAAAGTCCTACACACACAAAGTTGTGGGGACCAACTAAAGGCATCTGAAGCGGTTCTACACACACTTCAATAAAACAGGTAGAATCAAAGTGAGGTAGGATGAAACATCAGTTGTGGGGACCAACTGATCAAATTCAAAAAGTCCCGGCATACACTCAGCTTCAATAGGATAGTAAGGCGCAAGCTGATGTCAAATAAAATATCAGTTGTGGGAACCAAGTGAAAACAAAGACTACATATATTGTAAGACAAAGGGGAAGAAATTGTATGCTATAAACTACCCATAGGTCACATTACTTAGGCTGGCTATGTAGTGCTAACAGAAACATCATGATTATGTTACCTGAGTGGCACATGTTGGGAAATCACTGGTAGAAGGCACATTTTCCAGGCTGCAAGTGGCATCATCACCCTTGATAAGAAGAGAAAGACATGTACACAAAGTGTTAACAAGTACGTTATGAATAGACCATCAGTCATAACAACCTTCTAAACACTTTCACCTTGCACTTACATTTGTATCTTTTTTAAAAACAGTGCATATATGCTATAAACTGTATCCATTGCTAAGGTTACTTAGGCTAGCAATGTAGTGCTAACTGACATACAAGCAGCCTCTCTGGTGAGAGGACAAGAATGGTTTCTTTCTTCCTTGCATTTACTCTCTCCTAGTATGATACAGTAAAAGTTGCATGCAATTGAGATTAGTGGCTAACTAGCTATTTAGCAATAGTTTATGCACAGCTCCAGGAGTTATGTTACAGTGAGCAGAAGGATAGCTGTAGAAACTAGTTTCACATGAGGCGTAAACACCAGCGCTATCACTGTGGCCCTAGCCTAACTAATGAATGCCTGTTGTGGAAATAGTATTGTGAAGCAGAATTTGACAAAGACTGATTGTCTTACCTGAGTGGCACATGTTGAGAGATCACTGGTAGAAGGCACAGTTTCCAGGCTGCAAGTGGCATCATCACCCTTGATAAGAAGAGAAAGACATGTACACAAAGTGTTAACATGTACGTTATGAATAGACCATCAGTCATAACAACCTTCTAAACACTTTCACCTTGCACTTACATTTGTATCTTTTTTAAAAACAGTGCATATATGCTATAAACTGTATCCATTGCAGTGTTTCCCACAGATTAGAAGGCAATGTGTGGTGGTCGCCCCATGTCTGACGGGGGGGGGGTTAAAGCAGGCATAACTACAAGCATGTAATTGGGCTACAGGTTTTCTTCAGGAATGGCACGTTTGAACAGGCACTGCACTAGTTGTATAAACTTGCGACGGGTGCTGAATAAAGAGTTGTTAGTGAAAACTTTGGCGTCAGCGAAACAACTGTGCACCGGTGTGTTAATTCAATTTGTTTTATTCTACGGGAACAAGCAAAGAGAGCACATCAACTTTAATAGCATTATACCTCATGCGCATCGAGAGTTGATCCACCCCCCTCTAGCAAATCAACTATTGATGTGCATTCGAATTCTTGATGTGCATTTCACATTGTTTCCAACTGGGATTTCTTATTCGAATAGATACAATGTGCATTAGAAAGTTGGATGGAAGCACGCTAACTAAGAAAAGGATCACTTACAGGTTGGGATAGTCATTAATAAAACTGTGCAAGCTAAGTACAGGTGTTTGTAAACTGAAAGGTAGTACACAGAAATCGAGGAATGCCATTATTGTAATTTAAATCTAATAAAGTTATTATTCTAAACAGAAATTGCTAACGCTGCTAGATCTCACCTCATTTCTCCATGGCCAGTCTGTTCCGCCATAATCATAAGTGATCTCCTCTCTTTGGCAAATATCACGGAGGGCGAACAAACAGAGATGTGGTTTACGATCAACCTCAATTAACTTCATGCGGCAATTAGGAGTCTTATGGTCGTTGTTCACCAATCTCCCAAGACTGTTGTCTTCCAATGCTGCGTCAATGCTGGAAAATGCATTAAAATCAACAAGAGCAATTTGAGGGAACACTCCAATTTTTTGAGGAATAGGCTAATTTTCTAACTCCCTTAAGAGTTAAACAATTAAGAGTTTGAGGGTTTTTTTTCTATCCATTTAGTACATTTAGTAAGATCTCTGGAAATTGTTAAAAACTTACCACCACCATTTGCCTTTCCATTTAAAGTCAAACAAAAAGACACACCAATGTTTATGGTAGATTTTCCTCCTATAATGAGCTTCTGCTGCATCAATGATTACTCCTCTGTATTCAACCACAAAATCACCCTGCTGGAATGGTGCTAAGGTAAAGACACCACGGCCTGAAAAAAACAGAATGTGGGTCGGAAATGTACAAAAAACTTCATCAGCATACATGAGCATATAAACTTAGGCCTGGCAGATAACCTTTTCCCACATAGCACTGGTGCGCAGGAGGTGTCTATAAGACTACAATGTTTCACCAAAAAATAATCACAAACAAAAAACCCTTAGAACAATCCCATGATGGAAGTATCTCAATGCATGCCAAGTCACATAAGGAAGATATTGACCTTTAGACAACATATCAAGTGACCTGGGATGCATTGAGATACTTCCATCATACCATATCATTGACAATCATTTGTTCTATAATGTACTTCCATTGAAACACATTGATTTTGACTTGACTTGATATCCTCATTTCTGAGGTGATATGAAGTGATATCTAATATTCCCATTGTATTTTGGCATCCAATATACAAGCAAAATGCAGCAATTATTTTGAAGCTGACTGTACCTATTGTTCAGATTAAGTGTTCTAGAAATATATGCAAATTATTGCATATTTAAGTAAAAGTAGTCTAATTTGCATATATAAACATCACATTTCAGAAAACTTGCAATACAAAAATTATTTGCCTTAATGTGAGTAAACAACTGTGAAAGTTTCAAGTTGATATCTACAGTTTACCCATTTCAGGCGAACTCTCAACAGGTGTAGCCTACATGAACGCAAGCATGATCAAGTTCAGACTACAGCAATTTGTTTGTTCAAGTAATTCTGCGCTGGTTTCGTTGAGTGTTGTGTAAGTTGCAGTATAAAGTTAAGCGTTTTCATGTAGCAAATTGCTGTAGTCTGAACTTGAATGACACTGCCTGCCTGCAGAAAGCTAGTTGTTAAATGATGTGATGCTGCAAGCCAGGCTGAGGCTAGCTTACATGAACGCTTGTGCATGAATAACTGAAAATCTTAGTCAAATGACATGTAGTCATGCGCATACACAGGCATGATTACGTCTGGCTTGATATGAATGTAATTATACCCGACATCGCGTCGCCAGCATTTACGCATAAAACAAACATGCCAACAACCAAAGTTTAAACAAAATGTCACAGCGCCATTTGAGCTTGTCTGTGCTACATATGCCTTCACCGCACGTGAACGAGACAATTTATTAATGCCGAATTTATCCACGGTTCAGTCCTAAACACTGTTCACACACAAATTACTGTGATCTTTGCTCAGTGTACACAAACAGCGCAAGGCCTGACACATAAGCATATTCTTACCAATATCGAGCGGGGACATGTTGTTAAATGTTTGCAGCATGTCGGCGAACTACTTGTACATGAGAGCGCTTTAACTTTATACTTCAACTTACACAACTCAACGAAAACAGCTCAGAATTACTTGAACAAACAAATTGCTGTAGCTTGTGAACTTGAATATGACACTGCTTGCCAGCAGAAAGCTAATTTTTAACACAGCGCCTTGTGGAGGAATAAGTAGATCGCAAGACAGAACTGAGCATATTTAACATCGTTTTGAGCTGTTAGCAAACATTTCTGTTTTCACCGCATGTGAACGAGACAATTTGTTAATGCCGAATTTATCCACGGTTCAATCCTAAATACTGTTCACACGCAAATTACAGTTAACTTCGCTCAGTGTACACAAACAGCGCAAGGCTTGATACATAAATTAAGCATATTCTTACCAATATCGAGCGGGGACATGTTGTTAAATGTTTGCAGCCTGTCGGCAAACTGCTTACATGAGAACGCTTTAACTTTATACTGCAACTTACACAAAACTCAACGAAACCAGCGCAGAATTACTTGAACAAACAAATTGCTGTAGTCTGAACTTGAATGACACTGCCTGCCTGCAGAAAGCTAGTTGTTAAATGATTCGCAGAATGTAGGCTAACTCTCAACAGGTGTAGCCTATTAGCCTCCCGCCCGTATACTTCCTGTGATGCTGCAAGCCAGGCTGAGGCTAGCTTACATGAACGCTTGTGCATGAATAACTGAAAATCTTAGTCAAATGACATGTAGTCATGCGCATACACAGGCATGATTACGTCTGGCTTGATATATAATTATACCCGACATCACGTCGCCAGCATTTACGCATGAAACAAACATGCCAACAACCAAAACAAAATTTCACAGCGCCATGTGAGCTTGTCTGTGCTACATATGCCTTCGCCGCATGTGAAGGAGACAATTTATTAATGCCGAATTTATCCACGGTTCAGTCCTAAACACAGTTCACACACAAATTACTGTGATCTTTGCTCAGTGTACACAAACAGCGCAAGGCCTGACACATGAATTAAGCATACCGGTATTCTTACCAATATCGAGCAGGGACATGTTAAATGTTTGCAGCATGTCGGCGAACTACTTGTACATGAGAACGCTTTAACTTTATACTGCATCTTACACAACTCAACGAAACCAGCGCAGAAGTACAAACATGCCAACGACCAAAGTTTAAACAAAAGTTACCAGCGCAGAATTAGCTGCTACTTGAACAAACAAATTGCCGTAGCCTGTGAACTTGAATATGACACTGCTTGCCTGCAGGAAGCTAGTTTTTAAAATAGCGCATTGTGGAGGAATACGTTTAACATCGTTTTGAGCTGTTAGCAAACATTTCTGTTTTCCTCCTGTTTCCAGTTTCAAATATAACATACCTTTTTGAGGGCTAATGAACTTCGCCTCCAGCATTTCAGTGTCTCTGCAATTACATGCATGGTCACGCGCTTCGTGCAAGGGATTTCGTCTTCGTCGTAGCATGTTAATCTGTAGACATTTATATTAAACGATTTGTATCGTGTCAGTTTACCACATTTGGACAAAATAAGTTATTCCTTCAAGGGAAATAAAGTGTTGCTAACTAAATGAGCACCAAGTTCGCAATAGCTAGCACATTATGCTGGCTCTAGAAAGATGCCGACGTAAACGCTACCTAGTTTGCTAGTTTAGTTAG
>NC_084996.1:22433079-22443079 GCF_963854185.1 Sardina pilchardus | reverse complement strand
TGCCACTATACCTGCAGCAGTTACCCAATGTGCCTTTAGTCTTTCTAACTTGATCTGACTGTACTGACTTATAGTACTGTACCTGTATACCCTGCAGTGACACTATGTGCCACTAGTATTTCTAACTTGATACCTGACTATACCTAATACTATACTGTCGTCACACATTAATAAGGGCTGTGCTAATCTTGTCCCAGATATGTTGATGGTTCTACATATTTACTGGACACTATTACTATACTGCAATTACACTATGCCCACAAGTACTGTATTTCTAACTTGATGTCTGACACTACACCCAATCAGCAGCTACACTTTCTAACTAGTCTTTCTAATGTGATACCATTACCTGGCTGGCACTATACTATACTATACCTACTGTGTACCTGGCACTATACTATACTGTACCTACACTATGTGCCGCTAGTATTTTTAACTTAAAAAAAAAAAAAAAAATCTGACACTATACCCAAACTGCCATGACACTATGCCCACAAAAAGGCCTACTGTATTTCTAACTTGATAGCTGACACTGTACCTATACTGGAGCTACAGAGTAATGAGGCCCATGTTAATCTAGTCCCAGATATGTTGATGGTGATCCCGGGTCTGGGCGTCTAGCCAGTGCTTGACATCTAAGGCCCAGGCTACACTGCATCCTCCACTGAAGCACTCCGATCACAGACCGTAGCCATCATTTTAGAAGACTGGTCTCATTTTTTAGGACGTTCGCACCATCATCACATCTGGTGCAGCCAGTTCAGGACGCACACTTCTATAGTCTCTCACACACACGTAAATGTACCTTCCCTTTACCTTAATCTTTTTCATGATTTTACCATGTTTTTTGTTCTCTTTTTTATTATAATCTTTACTTTTTAAACTATTCTTTGACTATTGCCCTTCTTTGCTTTTATTTGTTATTACTGTTTGCGTTTGTTTATGTAAAGCACATTGAATGACCTCTGTGTATGAGATGTGCTATATAAATAAACTTTCTCTGCCTAAAACTAATAAATAGCTTCATCATGCGCCTCCCTTTCAACCTTTCCATATTCTCTGCTTCTAGACTGCAGTGAAAACGAATGTTACGTTATTACCAACTGATACACTCACACTGCAGAAAGACACATTTGGCATTTGCCATTTCTGAAAAAAAAGAAAAAGAAAAAACATCATGTTCCTCACAAAAACAGTGTTTTTTTTACATTTACTGGCGTGGTTATTTTCCATAGCCATAGCCAGTTTATCTGCTTGGTAGCCATCTCATACACTTCTCATACCACTAATCGCTCACTAGCCACTAGTTACTAACCACTGCTAAACTCTCTTACGTAAACAACTATTTTTCATACACACGCATTTAAACAGAGAAGAGTATTTTGTTTGTGAGTATAGTGATGTACATCATGATATAGTGTGTATGAGATTACAGTATGAAAGTGTGTGTGTGTATGACCCAGTACTGTATGTCTGAATCATATGCATATAAACATATACCGAATACATGCTAGTACAAGTCATATATATATATATATATATTTACATCCATTAACATACTGAATACATGATAATCCGACTTGTATGTACATGTACATATATACATACTAAATACATACAAATACCACTCATATAACAAAGTAGTATCTCTCTGAGGAGAAAGGGCTGGAGAGTCCTGCACTAGAGTGCAGAGTGCTGGGACTGGTCAAATAGTAATTACAGGTGTTGCTATGGAGAGTCGAGGTAGCACCCATATGCCTATTCAGCTGGCATCCTTCACCATGTATTTTCCTGGCACTCTCTGTCGCGCTATTTCCACCGAGTGCAGCGATTCAGACGCGCGGCGTCTGGCTAAAGCGCTGGCTAACTGTCATCAGGGCCACTCCTGACGAATCCATCTACCCGGGGCCAGTGCCAATCTGCCACCGCGTCACTCCGCCCTAATAACAACCGTGTGGGTTTATTATGCCAACCCTGGCAGGCATCTGTCCGTCACCGACCGAGGGGTGTGTGTGTGTGTGTGTGTGTGTGTGTGTGTGTGTGTGTGTGTGCGTGTGTGTGTGTGTGTTTGTGGGGATGGCTTGAGAACGATGAATCACTCCACAAGCAGAAGGGAGACTTGGCAGATGACAGGAAGGAAGCTTCCGTTAAACGTCCAGTGTCTGTGAGGCTTTGAAGGAGAGATCACTACACAGGAAAGGTTGGATGGTAGGCTTTGAAAGAAGCTCACTACTGAGGATAGGTAGGATGGTAGGCTTTGAAAAAAAGATCACTACTGAGAATAGGTAGAATGTTAAGCTTTGAAAAAAGATCACTACTGAGGATAGGTAGGGTGGTACAGTAGGCTTTAGAGGAGAGATCACTGCTGACGGATGGTACAGTAGGCTTATGGGGAGGCAGGCTGTGCTACACAATGTAAAAACTGACGAGAGATCACTATGGAGGATACCCTGGCTAGCGCCTACCCCTTCTCAAATGAGACGTGGTCTGGCAATCAGACATTCATTTGAAAAATGCCTAGATCTGTTCATTGGGCGCCACGGAAGTCTATCAAATGTGTCTGTGCATACAGTAGTTCATCATCGTCTTGCTTTCCCCCCTGTTCTGTGATTGGTCCCCTATCTCAAGCAAAAATGAGGGCAGTAGTTTCCAGACTGCCTTAGCAGCGTGAATAAAATAGGATAGGCTGGATGGTAGGCTTATGGGGAGGTAGGCTGTGCTACACAATATAAAAAATGAAGAGAGATCACTATGGAGGTATGGCTGGATGGTAGGATGGATTTCTAGTGCTGGATTTCTAATCCCAATAACAAAAAAAACAAAGAATGACAGCATGGATCACAAGGACAGAGAAATAACTTAAAGCTTTATAGATAGCAAAAAGAACATGAACAAAACTATGTCAAGAGAAAATAAAAGGTAAATATAAAATAAAAAGTAAATAAAAAAAATGCAAACAGAAACTCCACACTAAGATCTGTCTGCACGTCTAACACACAGGGTTTCAGTGTGTGCATGTACAGTATAGTATAGGATCTCTCCAGCTGAGTACAGTGATGGTGATATACAGTGAAGTACCTTAGTGAGTACAGTGATGGTGATACTGTATACCTTAGAGCTGAAGAATGTACTCATGATGCTTACACAATGAATGCACCTCACACTGATAACACATCTTTATAGAGTCTACACACCATGGCAATGCACACACACTTGACTAGCCTACTGTAGAGATTCCACCTCCACCTCTTGTGCACTGACGACACATATTTACAGAGTCTACACCATGGCAATGCACACTTGACTAGCCCAGAGATTCCACCTCTTGTGCACAGATACAGTAACACATCTTTACAGAGTCTACACCATGGCAATGCACACTTGACTAGCCTAGAGATTCCACCTCCACCTCTTGTGCAGTCGAGTTGTCTGCTGTTTGCGTGGCTAGATACAGATATAATTAGGCGTGCCCGCGTTTAGTCAACAAGGCTGCTATAGAAGCATCACTTTGCCACAAGAGCAGGTGGCGCCCGATTATCTCAGTGCCACGCTGCGCTGTGCTGGGCATGGAACTGTCGGCAGGATTGGCACGGGAATGGCAGTGCGGGCACACAACACACGCCTGGGCACACACATACACACACACACACAAATACATCCACACACACACACACACACACACACACACACACACACACACACAAACCTGCTGCCATTTTCCTGTGGCATTGTGGAGAGGCAGAGCTGAAGAGACAGGCTGTAGGAGAGTGCACAACATGGCCAGCTTCCGCTTCCATTTCAGAACTGATTTCCTCCTCGATTAGCATCTCGCCTGACGTGCAGGGGCCGCACCGCACCGCAGCGCGCCGCCCGTTATCTCACACACGCGGGAACCACACCGTTATCTCCGCAAGGTTACGATAATGACCCACCATCACAAAGCACTGGACTATATTTAACGCTATTTCTGCCGCTATCTCTGAAAGAGCGTAGGCCTAATATAATGACATGTGATCACAAAGGAATGGACGGCACACAGCACAGCAGGCAGTGACAAACTGTAGCAGCGCTCACAGATCTGTACCTTTATTACAACAGAAACCACTCTTTCATCCTCCTTCATCCTGTTTGGAGAGGCACACGCCTTGCCATCCACCACAAGAAGGGTTCTGATAGCATTAAATCATATACTGCTTTACAAAAGGTGTGACGACAAAAAAAGACCTATTATCGAACACGGCATACACCAAGTAGTACATCGTAGTTCTATAAGGCACCTCCATGTCTAAACTCTAAACATCTCTGTCACCATCTAGAGGATTTGATTCAGATCAGGTGTCTCCACAGATACATTTGATTACAGTGTGACAATTTGAATATAGCATCCTATACCATCACTTCAAACTATTATATTGTGTTCATTAGTGGAAATGATGTCCACGCTGTTCTGCTTTCTGCTGACACAACTGCCATCTACTGTAGTCTTATAACCAGCTCTGAGTCTGCACATGACCAAAAAACTATTGTGGAAACTGTGTCACATTTGAATAGTGCCAGGTTGACATGCACACCCTGAGTCCAGACCAGGGCCAGATCAGAGCCACATCAGGACCACATCAGGGCCACATCAGGGCCAGATGAGGGCCAGATTCAGGTCAGCGTAGCTGCAGTGTTGGCTGCAGTGTGGGATGAATTGATTCTGCAGAAAACTTTGAGCCGGAGCAGAACACAAGACTCCTCAGAGACAGGTGGACACAGCTGACCGCTGACTCTGTCCCACGCACACACACACATGCGCACACACACACACACACACACACACACATCCATGCGTGCACACACACACACACACACAAACACACACACACACACACACACACATCCATGCGTGCACACACACACACACACACACACACACACACACACACACACACACACACACACACAAATGGATGCACAGCTCTCTCTCTCACTCTCTCTCTCTCTCTCACACACGCAAAGACACGCGCATGGACACACACACGCATACACAAACACATTAATACATGCAAGCATAGACACACGTGCATGCACACGGACACACACGGACAAACTCTCTCACACACACACGGCCGCACTCTCGCACACACACACAAGTCACAAGGTGCACAGGGTGAAGCTTTTCTTGTTGAAACAAAATCCGAACGTCCAATAAATAATGATGTAAGTTTTCCTGAGCAACAGACAGCAAGGATCAGGAGTGTACGCAGCTCAGGGAGATCAGGAAACACACAAGAAGATCAGGAAACACACATGAAGATTAGGAAACACACATGAAGATCAGGAGACACACATGAAAATTAGGAAACACACATGAAGATCAAGAGACACACATGAAGATTAGGAAGCGTTGTGTTTCCCCGGTTCCTCCAGAGTGAGCACAGCATACTGTAAGCCCTGCGCACTTCTGGCCAGTCCTCCTCCGCAGCTCTGTGGTCAGCTCTGCTCTGCTCCTACGCTGGGCCGGCGTGACGGACAGCCTCTCAGAGCCCACCGGCCTCCACATGTCCACCACACCAACAACAGCATGGAGGGGAAGGGGAGTAGGGGCACTGTAGGGGTGGGTAGAGAGAGAGTGCACTGTAGGGGTGGGTATAGAGAGAGTGCACTGTAGGGGTGGGTAGAGAGAGAGAGTGCACTGTAGGGGTGGGTAGAGAGAGAGTGCACTGTAGGGGTGGGTAGAGAGAGAGTGCACTGTAGGGGTGGGTAGAGAGAGAGTGCACTGTAGGGGTGGGTATAGAGAGAGTGCACTGTAGGGGTGGGTATAGAGAGAGTGCACTGTAGGGGTGGGTATAGAGAGAGTGCACTGTAGGGGTGGGTAGAGAGAGAGTGCACTGTAGGGGTGGGTATAGAGAGAGTGCACTGTAGGGGTGGGTAGAGAGAGAGAGGACACTGTGGGGGTGGGTAGAGAGAGAGAGGGCACTGTATTGGTGGGTAGAGAGAGAGGGCACTGTAGGGGTGGGTAAAGAGAGGGCACTGAGAGGGCACGGAGGTGAGAGAGAAGTGTGTTGACTGTGAGGTGGTGACAGTAGAGGGGAAGACGGGTACACAGCTGAAGAGGGCACGCAGGGGCCCGGGGAGGGCGAGGAGGGTGAGGTGGGCGAGGTGGGCGAGGTGGGTGAAGAGGGCACCCGGTCGTCTCTGGCCTGTCTGTTGACATACCACCGAGCACTAGTCATGGAGCACACCACCCCCATTACCAACCACAGACATACAATACAGCCACACACACATGCATGTGATGTTTATGCACCCGGGCACGCATGCATGCACGCACACGCACACACACACACACACACACACACACACACACACACACACACACACACACACACACACACACACACACACACACACACACACACACACACACACACACTCAGATATATGGGCACACTGCAATGACTAGTGTAATCAGGACACAGAGAATCGACCAGCACACAAAGCAAACCGACGGCAGTATACCACAGAACAGGCCAGTGAAATAATCAGAAAACACACTAATCCTGATACCCCAAACCGTGCCATGTCTCCAAATATCCTCGGCATGCCTCATAATCGGTCTCCGCCATATTTGCTGTAATATCAGACACAAACCAGGGCCTCATAACATCAAATGCGTTTGGTTACATCAGTAATAATCACCACAAAACGCCCATTGTTGAGCGGACGCCAGCGTGTCCTGGCACGCGCATCAGACCCTCTCTATTAATCTCCCGCCATAGCTCGCCTCTGTGACCTTTAAAGCACTCCGTGACAGCGAGTCAATGGCTAATAATCTTGCGCAAAATGAATTACATTAATTCAATTTTAAATAAACTCGGAGGGTTTCCTCGGGCTACGTTAACTGGTGTAAGCTTGCCTGCATTAAGGCAGTGTCGTTAATGTGACAAGCCTAGAAATAAGTGAACTACTCTGTGATCGAGATTGTAAAATCACCAAAAAATGGCACATATAAAACCAACACCTGATTGTATGTCTCATTTCTGATGCCAGTTGCAAAACAACCTGGGGGAACTTCATTGGCATCCATGGCAACAGTTAAAGACCCCGAAACAGCCACATGTCAGAGAACCCCAAACGAACCAACGAGAAAGCTTAGCAGTGCGACGAGGAGGAGAAGGAGGAAAGAATGTATAAATTGCTCATGGGTATAACGAAACAGCGTCGAGAAGTCACTAATGGTAGAATTCATGTCACCCTCCTGCCGGCCGAGAACTTGGCACAACATGGACATGTCGCAAGGGGATCGAGGTGAGGAAAAAATGAATGAATGCCGAAAACGACTGATGGGCTGTTTCGCTATTGCCTTAGAGGTTAAATCTAAATCACAGCAGCCAGAAGCCAATGGGGTTGGGGGTAAAGTTAACTGTCGATAAATATAGGCTACGGGTGAAATGGACGAATTTTTTTGAAATTGTTGAGTGCCTATCCTCTGAGGAAAATCAATTATTTTGTTTCAGTTAGCAGACCAAAGCCAAGGGCTAAACCATTACCAAAATGGATTAACAGGCAGAATGTAGAGCACTGGTTTCATCAACAGACATATTTCCAGCCATAGCAACAACTTAGGCACAGACTGGGTGGTGATCAGGACTAAGTTGCGCATGTAAATGAAACTGATAGGTGTGGCACTGTTACCCCGTTTTACAAATGTCCCCACAAGAACCGTGAACTCATAACATCTTTAGACTGCATGCATGCAAAACCGCGTGTTGCCATCGCTGACGTGAGATGAAAATCCGATCACGGACGAACATGAACTTTTCCAGACCAAGCTGTAAGATAATTTCCAGACAACTTGTTGGAGAAGATGCAACGCTTGAATGTTACATTATCCTCTGCATATAATTCCACACCACAACTCAACGATTAAAACAAACGATTTGACCCTGTCGTCAATATTATTGTGCACTTTCAGCTTCCAGCTCGTTAACTATCTACCAACGCACAATGTTGGAGATCCCTGACGCGCTACGACTCGAGATACCACGACATGAATGCTCCTTCGTCACGGTTCAAGGATGTCGAGTCAACCGATTCTGTAACATGCAGTAAAGGTGCAAAGCGAATGCTCATTTGCTAGTGCGTGCACATGGATCATTATGGGCAGAGTGATCTGGTACATGTGCACATTTACCGCGGTCGTGTAAAACGCTCCTCGGTTGCATTCCAGAGATTTTGTGCACAGCTCATGAAGCGTTCTCCTCTGACCCATGCAGCGCCCAAACCGCGAGCAGTCTTGACATTTTTCCCAGACCACAGTGCCGCGAATATGGATTACATGACATGTAGGCTACAGCGGAGATGATTCATATTTGACAATTCACTAGAATACATGACAAGACGTGAGCATGCAGTTCACCCCTTACACTGTTACGCGAAATCATCATATAATGACGATACGCGGTCAGTGGCAGTTGGATGACTTCCCTGCGTAAAATATGTCACTACATACACACGAGTACTGCAAAACATAGCCGGCCCTTACGGCATCATTTAAGCGCACCGCTGGGTGTAGTTAATTACCTTATCAAAGCAGAATAGCCGGTTTCAGAAGCTCTTGTGTGTAGTCCACCGATAATAAACTTCTGGTGTCCCCTAGTCCCTTGATCTCAAGTCGGGAATGTGTTGGGCGATGATACAGTGACAGCGGCGCTTCATGAAGTCCCCTCCCACGGTATAAGGACCAACCCCAATATAGGCGGAGCGTTAAGCCCTTATTGGTCAAGATGCCTGGTCTAACTAAGTGTTTTTAGATAGACTGGACCTCATTTTTTTGTATCACTCCTGTTAAGATGTATTCATTTGGGAATCAATGATTGATGAGAAGGAGACATGATCTCCAGCATGTGTTTTTCTTGCGCGATGACACATTATCCGGACCGTACTACTCCAAAAACATGGGCAAAGCCACGCAAACGCATGTGAGGAGAAGGCAGAAGATGCAGCCTTGAATCACAAGAGTTAAGAGGCGCAGGACTCTCAAAGTCAGGCAGTAAAAAGGATGGACCCTCACAGACATAATGTTCTCTATACCAGTGAATTGATACACACGCTTGATTGATTGATTGACGGGTGGATGGATGGATGGTACAGTAGGACAGAGGGAGGGAGGGATGGATGGATGGATAGATGCCAAATATTTGGATGGTGAGAGCACACACTGACATGCAACCATAATAAAAAAAGAGGAGTGCAAACTCACTCACTTACTTTTTCTCTCTTTCTCAGAGATGTTGCCAACAAAGGTCTCTGTTGCTGATGCATCCTGGCATTTCATTGGTGAGATGTTGTCATGGTGTTGATGTGACTGGCGGTGGTTGGGGAGGGGCTTTTAGGTGTCTTTGGTCCATAAATGTCCATGCATGATCTCTAATATATAGTACCCCCCCCTCTCTCTCTCTCTCTCTCTCTCTCTCTCCGTTACACCCAACCAGCCCAGCCACACATGATACACACATACTGTATGTACACATGAAGCATGACATTTTGCATATGAGTGAGATTTGTGTCTTCCAGATGGAAATCCTTCGCTTCTCATTAAATGGGCAGTTCCCCCTTCTCTCTTTTTGCCTAATAACACTGTAGTGCATCCTATCCAGAATGTCGTTTGGACATGTGGGATTGTAAAACAGTGCCCGTCGCATTATCGCCTGTATCCAGCACATTAAACAAACAAAAAAAAAAGTTTTGAGATGCTAGTACTTTGAACATTACAGATTAATCACTCTTTAAACACTCAGACGGATGCCAATGAAAGAATTTATTATCCAATGAAATTTTACTGACATACTGAAATTGAAATAAGCTCCGAGAATGAGCCCTGCTCAGCTGCCAAGAAGACTGAGTGGCTGGCGCTCCTGCTGCTGCTGCTGCTGCTGTTAGTGAGATGGAGATCATGAGGGATGTTTGGCGTACCACCGGCGTCTGTGCCCAAGGTCTCCTCTCCTCTCCACCC
>NC_084996.1:22415579-22425579 GCF_963854185.1 Sardina pilchardus | reverse complement strand
AGCAATTAACAGAAGGATTTTGGCTCAGGCTGTAATGCATCTAATTGTTATTTCATGAAAGGAACAGATTTAGAGAATTTGGCTTGGTCGAGCGATCACCAAAAATGGGCCTTTGTTTGGTAATACCCAGAGTGGCAGGATTAGCCATCCTCCAATTTTGCACAATTCTCTGACTCTTATAAAAGCCTCACCCTGCAGACACCTAACCCAATACCACATCTTTAAAGTGGTAGGGGAACGCTCATCCCAAAACGACTTGCTGCATAGCTACTGTATAAGGTTTTATACTAAGCATTCTCGACCCTACAATCTAAAAAATAAAGGTGCTTAAACGGTTCTTTAAATCTCTGGATGGTTCCACGGAGAGTCAGAACTCTGTGCTGAACCATTACATCAGGCAAAAGGTTCTTCACATTGGAAATGGTTCTTCAGAGCCTCAGATCATAATGGGCTATAGGCCTCTAATGGCATGCAATTATGCCATTCATTAAATGGTTCTTTAAAGAACTGTCGCCTCGATGTTCTTTGAAGCACTGAAAAGGTTCTTCTATTACTCGGAAGAACCAGTACTGTCCCCATTATTGTTTTTTTTTTTTTAAGTGTAAGATTGTTTTAATCTCTCATTGAGCATTTTACATCAACTTATCTTTACATCAAATTATCTCATTTTTTTTTCCATTTGGGGCTTTTTTTCATTTGAAGCTATAAAGGAAGTCAACAGAGCAACAAGGGAGCATGCGACTTCCTGGGAGTAGAACCGCCTATGGATCTAGGACACCCATACGGTACATTTCAGATGTATTTTTAATCCCATAACTTCATGTAACATGTGTCCTGTGTCATCGTTGTAGCTTCTGTATTTATAAGGAGTAGAAGGCAAAACAAATTCATCACTTTCTCGTACATAACATTGTTTTTCCGTAAAGAAGAATAGTTAGCAAGTCCGTTGAAGGGAAGCTAACATTCAACGTCACATAGTAGGGAGATAACCATAATGTTTGGAAAAGAGGCTCAGCCCAGCCTACTGAAAACCATGACGGAAAGTCATTAGCAAGATCATTGAAAAGGCTATGTAGCCTACGGTAGCCTATGACATGGTAAAGCATTACCTAGGGGCAAGTTAACCTAATAAAAACTTGATGTCACGAATGGCAAATTTCCGTGTGACCCATCTATCAGACCAGTTACAGCAAGTCAAAGGAATATTTCGGTATTTTACACTTTAAGCCCGTTTTCTGTATTGCCTAGCATGAACACGAGTGTTTGACACCGAAATATCGACGATTGAGCCTGTTTGTGCATTTCGGCACCTTTAGAATGTTCTCTGTATGGCGTTAACATTGCTCCCTATGTGCATAAACTATTCTGTCCTTAAAACACCCCTAAACGTTCGTTTAAAATGTGCAGCTCACCGAGTGGTTACTGGTCTTCAATGATCTTCTATAGCAAGTTTCGCAGTGAAATTCAAATTCTGTTGTGTTATATTAGGCAAACACGGTTGTGAGTTATCTGAAAAATTACTTCCGGGATTTCGAAAATCCCTGATAAACTATGACTGAAGCTACATTTCGCTGTCAAACTTGCTATAGAAGATCGTCGAAGACCAGTAACCACTCGGTGAGCTGCACATTTAAAAAAACGAACGTTTAGGGGTGTTTTAAGGACAGAATAGTTTATGCACATAGGGAGCAATGTTAAGGCCATACAGAGAACATTCTAAAGGTGCCGAAATGCACACACAGGCTCAATCGTCGAGATTTCGGTGTCAAACACTCGTTTTCATGCTAGGCAATACAGAAAACGGGCTTAAAGTGTAAAATACCGAAATATTCCTTTAAAGGATGGCTAACGTCACAAAGTGTGCGCGCGACTGGAAGTAAACTGACATGTGTTTCAGTCCCCTCCCATTGAGAACAGCGGAGTCTGTTTGTCCATTTCTTTTACTGTGTATGGTAAAGACCTGTCCAAACCCAAAGCTCAGTGCTGTGCTGTGCACACAGGATAATACTCATAACACATGTTTGCAGTAGCCAGGCTCACACACCAGGGACCAGGAGACGTGTCAGAGACAAACACTCCTCACTGCCGAGGCAGGAAGCAAATCCAATATGACACTGGGCTTTGGTGCTTTGTTTTCCCAGCCACTGTCCATAAGAAAAGGCTTCTATCCACAGCAAGTGGGTGAATGTGTAACACATGAATTAGTAAGGTTGTCTGTCGTAACCACCTCAGAATCTTTTGCAATCTTTTCAAATGTTTCAGATCTTTTCTCAACCAGCTGCCTTTCTCAGCGCCTGGACAGAGAATGCATCAATTCTAGACTGATATGGGTCAAGTGATTGAAGATCTGTAGGTTCACTGTGCTATCGATCGGCGGGTAACTTTCTAGCGTCTGGCTAGGGAGCTAGACGATCCATTGTTGGACTGAGAGCCCCATGTTGATGTTCATGGCAAGAGAGTCACCACTCATTGCCCATTAACTTATTACTGATGTAGTCTCTGTCTTTGACTGTGTGAAGTGCTTTTGTGGAAGTAGCCATTGCGCAGCAAAATGTGGTTTCAAAATAAATGTACCTTAGCATTTTAGAATTGTGGAACCTTTGCCTTTGTTATGGTGGTTCCAGACCACATAGTTGTTGTTCGTTCTAAGAGTTTTTATTTATTCAGAAACTTTGCATGGGGTATTATGAGGGCAAGTCAAGCAAGTTCATAATTTTCTTATTGACTACCTATATAATGCATCAACAGCAGCATGAGGGAAGCAGAGGGAGTGTGTGTGTGTGTGTGTGTGTGTGTGTGTGTGTGTGTGTGTGTTTGTGAGTGTGATTACCGTGGTCTCTTTGGCTATGATCAAAGCCCTTCCAGTTTTGCTGTTGCCATGGTGAGAAATGAAATCCCTGCGTTGGCTGATAGGCCGGAGCCCAGTGGAGGTAATTTACTGTCAAAGGTGTCTCCATGTCTGCCTCGTTCATGCCACGCTATTCTCTATCAGCCACCGCCATTAGGACACTAATTAGCCACTGTCTGTCATGCAGAGTTGTGTGTAGGACAGTGGCTCATCAGAATACTAGCACTAATGCACTAGGTGTCTTTAGGTTTGCATTTATGAACATATCGTGTGTGTGTGTGTGTGTGTGTGTGTGTGTATGTGTCTGTCTGTTGTCTGTCTGTGAGTATGTGTGTGTGTGTGTTTGTGTGTGTGTGTGTGTGTGTGTGTGTGCATGCATACATATATGTATCAAGACTATAGGATTATGCATCTAGTTTCTATGCAGTATTGGTGTGTGTGTGTGCGTGTGTGTGTGTGTGTGTGTGTGTGTGTGCGTATGTGTGACAAAGAGAGAGAGAGAGGGAGAGAGAGAGAGAGAAAGAGAGAGAGAGTGTGTGAATCCATCCCATTTGGTGAGTGTGTGTGTGTGTGTGTGTGTGCATACATGCATGTATCAAGACCATAGGATTATGCATCTAGTTTCTATGTAGCAGTATTGGTGTGTGTGTGTGCGTGTGTGTGACAAAGAGAGACAGAGAGAGAGAGAGAGAGAGAGAAAGAGAGAGAGAGTGTATGAATCCATCCCACTTGTTGTGTGTGTGTGTGTGTGACAGACAGAGAGAGAGAGAGTGAAAAAGACATAGAGACAGAGAGAAAGAGAGAGATATAGTGTGAATCCATCCCATTTGGTGAGTGTGTGTGTGTGTGTGTGTGTGTGTGTGTGTGTGTGTGTGTGTGTGTGTGTGTGTGTGTGTGTGTGTGTGAATCCACCCCATTTGGTCTCAGCTCTGTTTCTTATGTGTTTTTCCACTCTGTTCCAGCGTTCCATACTGTTGAAGATCTCCGTTAATTATCGGCAGCAGAGCAGAGGCACGTGTATCTGCTCACAGTCTGAGCATCTGTCCATCCTCAGAGCTCTTCACACACACACACACACACACACACACACACACACACACACACACACACACACAGAGACAGGACAGAATGTGTAGATTTCCATAGATGCATCATTCACGTCACACACACACACAGAGACAGGACAGAATGTGTAGATTTCCATAGATGCATCATTCACGTCATACACATTCTAATAATTTAGGGTACACTGCATGTCCACTGATGTTAAATATACTTATACAATCAAATTTCTTCAAACAAATAACATTTTGTTTGTATATTTGCTTCATGAAATAACATCACATAGACAATATGTGAGATATATTCTTCATTTTGCTTAAAATGTGTCATTATAGCCCTAAATGTATAGTTTTGTCCATGTCCGATTTCAATGTGAGAACGTTGAGGGTCCAAAAACATCCATTAAAACCATTGAAATAAATACATTATTTGTGCAATCTTTTTCAAAAGTCTTAATATTAAAGGAAAATAATAGTTTAAAATGTAAATTATGTATTTAAATACTTAAAATAATATAATTTATTCATGTCCACAAAATGTTGGTCAACTATGTTACAAACAAAACCTCCCCCGGTAACTCAAAAATGGTTTGTCCCAAGACCATGTGACCAGCACCATGTGATGTCATTTTCCTCTGCGGTGGTCATTTCAAACACACCATGGCGTGTCTCCTCTCAGTTTTTTGAATATTTGATGTAGAAAAGCATATTGTCAACGCCCGTATTATTAACCATCAACTATGTTATGTACATTATCATGACTAAAAAAGTTTTATTCATTATAATTCCATTTTGTGTTGAATTCTTCCATTAACCTGCTCTAAAAAATGACATGTGGTTAGCTAGGCTAGGTCCACCATTTCTGTTATGGGGAAGAAATATGGAAATTGTCAACTAAGTTACGGTCAACTAAGTTACGGTCAGCTCTATTTTTCAACTAAGTTACACCGGAGCTCAACTATCTGTCAACTAAGTTACATCAGTGATCTATGGAATATTGTGATAATTGTTTCTATGTCATTTATATCGACTGGACCTTTAAATATACACACATTTTATATAGATATATTATTTTACTTAACTCATTTCAGATTTTTGAATACAAAAAGGATGATTTTATGTCACAAGTCTTTGTGAAATTAAAGTTTTGTTAGTGTGCATTTCAATGTATTCTCTGTGGAATTATGTATATTGTTTAATAATTTAGCATTTAAAATAAGAGGTTTTCACCAAAAGGAACTTTGGTAATTAAATTCTGTCTCATGAATAAAATGTTGTCCATGGTTAAGAATACTGTATGTCCAGTCAACTAAGTTATAATGTCAACCGTGTGATTTTCATTGTCACCTAGGTTACACTTTGATTTTTAAAGTTAATACAGCCAATATTGATGTTTCTTACATTTTTAAGCATTCTACTTATTTGAATAGGTTGGACTTTACTATAACATATTTTTGAATGATGAAAGATAGCTTAAATGGAGATTTATAATGAAAAATATCCTCGTCCATAAGGACGGTTATACATGCATTGCATATTCATCTTTAAAAAAAGGTTGGTTCTAAAAATAATTTAAAATAACTATTGTATGTGTAGCAGAAATAGACTCAAGAGCCTTCTAAATTGCATTTCATTTCAAGTGCAAGACTGAATTTAATGTTTTTTGTAACACCCTGTTTGTCCGTAACATAGTTGACCAACTCTCAAGTAAAAACCTGTTTTTTATTTAAAAAACTCAAAAACAGTTAATGTTTAAGCTCTGCAGATAACAGATATGTAACACTGAATTAATATACTATATTGAGACATTTAATGTTCCACTGAGAAAGGACAGCGCTATTTTGCTTTTTTGCTGACATGGAATGTACCCTGAATTAGAGACTGTCATGTCAGTCTGCATGACTATTTATAGATATACAGAATTGTGCTAATAGAACAGTATAATGCTATAGTTTCAACCCAAACAACTATCTAAGCTTGTATGGAGTTCCACACCACTCCTTATAGTTTCAACCCAAACAACTATCTAAGCTCCTATGGAGTTCCATATCACTCCTTACTGTAAAGAGCATGTGGGGAAGAAACAGCTTTTGTTGTAAGGAAGCAAAGGTGACATTATCCTGAGGTAAAATAACCTTGATTACGCACTCTGATACCTCAAGCAGTGAACGGTTATACCGTCATTCTACTTTTACACAAGGTACAGTGTGGCAAGGGCAGTAAGTACTACAAATCAAGCAGGAAAAGAGTGATTATTGAGTGGTAAATGCTAGATTACTGTAAATACTGTGCAGTTGAGATTATCGAGTGGTATATGCTGGATTAAGTATTGTCCAGTTGGGATTATCAAGTGGTAAATGCTGGATTACTTATTGTCTAGTTGAGATTATCGAGTGGTAAATGCTGGATTAAGTGTTGTCCAGTTGAGATTATCGAGTGGTAAATGCTGGATTAAGTATTGTCCAGTTGAGATTATCGAGTGGTAAGTGTTAGATTAAGTATTGTCCAGTTGTTGGTAATGCTAAGAGAGGAGGTTTTCTTGGAAGAACTGGGTCTTCAGGAGCTTCTTGAAGATCGATTGTAATACTCAATGAGTGAAGTCATTACAGACCACTTGTACTAGTTACAGACATAGGCCAATCAATAAGAGGTATTATGAGTATTTCATAATCTTTTGTGAATGTGTCTACTGCTTTATGGAAGGGTTTAATCACTGTGTTACCAATATTTCTACGATCGACTGCATGCCTGCTCTTTCTGACCTTGTAGCCCTCTGCTGCAGTAGCACAGCTCTGGGCTCTGGTCTCTGGTCTCGGTCTCTCACTTGCTCATCACTCTCAGTTAGTCTTCCTGGTCAGGGTCTGCTGCTGTCCGCTAGGCTGTAATTACTATTAGGTTCAGTGTGCCCTGAATGCAGTGGGTAAACATCTTCATTCACTCAAGAAGGCTGTGTGCTGCAAAGGTGCTGTTATATCTTTTCCCAAAGACCACTCAAAAGAGGCTACAGAAACTTCTACCTGAATCTCCATCTCAAGGAGTCAAAGTGGTAGCGTATCAAAGAGTGAAGGTGTCATCAAAGGGATGTTTTGCGTCACAGTCTGTATCATAAGTGTTTCTGGACTGAAATGTGGCAAACCGAACCGATTTGATCTGTTTATATGCTATCGTCAGCTGTAGCATAGTCAAAATATTAACCATATGAACATGAAATAATGCAGTTATTATTTTCTACCACGCGCTAATATAGAGGAACTATCTTGGCTCATGTTTGTCTTAGCACTTATTGTTATGATAATGATAAACATGCCAGTTTGTACATTGTCCAACATGTCCAACACGCAAGCTTACTTTTTAAATCTCTTCTGTTGACAAAGGAAAACACCATTTACATTGAGACCTTGCCCAGCTTTAATGCAGAACCATTGCAGTATAGGCAGATGAAGACCTGAGTTCTTGCACTGACATGGAGTTGGCGTTTAAATGACAGTCACCGCTGGCAGAATGGAGAGTGAGCAGGGAGCCATTATGTACTGCATGTAAAAAGTACAGGAGCACCTCGGAAAAGGAGCCGTTTTTCTGCCGTCACAAAAAGCCAGTGTCAGAAGGGCTAAATGCAGACTTCCACAGACAGACGTTACGTATACTGTACCAAGATTGACATTGAGCAACTGTGCCCATGTTTCTGCTTGAAATTCACAGCGCTGTAGGCGCAGGGTGCTACACATTATGCATAAAATGGACGCCCATGTGTACATGCATCCGCCCCACTCTCATCCGTGTGCGTGGCCCATCATCCCATCAGTACTGTATGTCTACATCCCATAATGTATGTCATCTCTGCCAGGGTTTTTTTACTGTAAGCTGCAGTTCCTGTTGTAAGACTTCCTCGAGGTTCTCTCCTGCATGGTTGGTGGATACATGTACTCATGCACCATACGCCTTCTGTGGGTCTTCCCTCGCTAGTGTGAAGCTGTGTGTGTGTGTGTGTGTGTGTGTGTGTGTGTGTGTGTGTGTGTGTGTGTGTGTGTGTGTGTGTGTGTGTGTGTGTGTGTGTGTGTGTGTGTGTGTGTGTGTGTGTGTGTGCTTATTCATAATAAGCCCTGTGTAAATGCGCGCTGTTTGATTGGAGGGGGCGCTTCCTTATGTGTCTTTAGCCATGTGTTGTTGGGCTCTCCCTGGTTGGAAGGAGGCTGCATATGTTCATTTTTTTTCTGGAAAGGTTTTCTGCCTGCAGTAGGCGGCCCCCACGCTGTCACCCATTGGATAGACACAAAACTGGTGTTGCCAAGGGAGAAGCTTGTCGGTCGTCTCTGACTGTCTTCCCAGTCTGCGTGTGGTTATTATTTATTTAATAATTTATTCATTACTTTTCCTGTCCGTTAAAAAAGCCTCCCATGTTTCATAATTACTACAGAATTCTTAATTATTGCGAGTCACTCTTATCATGGCAGTTGTTGTCGACTCGAGGGGGGGGGGGGGGGCAGCGTGCAGCAGTGCAAGGCACTGTTATCACCAGTGGTTTCAGGACGTTCACCGACAAACAAACGTCTGCGCTTCAGTGGTCAGATAGCGGCCATTATCTCACTAATTAGCGCCCACATTCCCCTAGCTGAAAGCAACGACTGGACCAGTCATTTATTTCCGTCTCTGAACACAAACTAAACGAAAAGAGACGGCAAATAAGAAAATTAATGAAATGAGAAGACAAGACAAATTTAAAAAAGGGGGGGGGGTGAGGGTTTGGGGAGGGGAGGGTGGAGGAGAGAAGTGAAAAAAAAAATAAAAGAAAGAGCGAGGGAAAGACACAGAGGAAAAAAGAAAACAAAAAATAAAGAGAAGAAAAGAGAGAGGGAAGGAACGCAAACATAATAGTTGAGATGAACTTTTGTTCAAGTTGTGCGACTTGAAGAGCAGGAGGAAAGTTGTGTGACTTGAGGAAGAGGAGGAGGAAAGTTGTGTGACTTGAGGAAGAGGAGGAGGAAAGTTGTGCGAATTGAGGAAGAAAGTTGTTGAAAGAAGATCGAAGAAGAGGAGTGGACAGCAGCAAAAGATACCAAAAAAGGACACGGGCAGAGAATGAAAGGTCAGAGAGAAGGAGGAGGATAACGGGCAGAGAAGGACGAAGGGCCACATTTATTCCTGATGCCACACTTCGTCTCCGTGGCGACCAATCACCCCCACTGTGCCATCATCCCCCATGTGAGTCTGTAATGGCAGAAAAGGTTTCAATTGGACTCTATTACCCAGCACGACATGAGTCTCAACTGCCCACTGCCTGTATAGTCCATCTCTTCAACAACTCTGCAGGCTCACTGGAGGAGAGGACGGTATTTAGGAGTTACATTCTGGCTCTTTTTTTAGACTTAATACGACACGATAGTCTATTGTGGACAGAAAATGATACGAAGAGAGAGAGAGAGAGAGAAAGATGGGGAGTCAGTTCGGGAACTGACCTCAGATCCTCCGACTCAAACCTGGTCCCCCGTGGTCTCTGAGTCCACATGTGGCGGAGCAAGCAGACGCTCCAGCTGTGTCAGGACTCCTTCCAAGGTCCGAGAAGGAGAAGAGGAGGAGAAGAGGTCTCTGTGGGCCAACGAGACACAGAGTGCAGGCCTGTCCATAAACCTCGGGCCACAAGGACACAAGAGCTGTGCTGTGAGTGGACTTCACTGCCACCAACACCTTAAAGGAGATTTCCCACGTTTGTTCATGATCCCCCACGTTCGTGCCCCCGGAGTGTGCCACTGTAGCTGCCTAGCAGCTCTAGCTGTTGACTGCAGCAATTCGAGCTTAGTAGAACTGATTGGTTTTCTTTTTTTTCTTTACCGACAGAACTCGTGACCTTGAGAAACAGATCCTTGTGAAAAATCAGCGGGTTTCCCCTTTAAAGCTGAAAGAACAGACTCTGAGATCAATCTGCAACAGCTGAGAAAGGACACCTTCATGTACATGTGTGAATCTGCATTGCGCAAAGCCATGTGCACAGGAAGATGAGTGGCACCATAAAGGATGTGATTGTGATTGATTGCAACTGACACTGTGAATGCATTCTTGTGCAAATATATGTGGCTGTGATTGCAACTGATACTGT
>NC_084996.1:22405579-22410579 GCF_963854185.1 Sardina pilchardus | reverse complement strand
TGTGATTACCACACACACACTCTCTCTCTCTCACACACACACACACATTGAGGGCTCAGAAAGACTCGTTGAAGCCTACATGTGCAGTCACTCCACTCCACTCCACTTGAAGGCTTTTTACAGTAAATGCTTTGACTGAATGTGCTGCTCACAGGATCTGATTGCACCATAGACTGTATATATAGACCTGGACAGTGTGTCGTCCGTTGGAATTGAAGCAACCGCTAGTCCAGAGCCCCCTGGTGGCTGGCTGCAGTACAATTCGTAGCTCCGCCCATCCCCATGTATTTCAATGGGCAAGTAGCCAACTTTCCGTGTCACTTTTCTCACCTAAAACTAATGTTATATTTACAACATGTTATTCGAAAAAATAGTTTTCAATGTGCTTCAATACACACCATTTTTCTTTTCTCTGTGAAATTATTTTTTTTAAACTTATTTTAACAAATCTAAAACGGGCGTTGATTGACAGTGCGTGACCGCAGCGTCAGCTGCTTGCAGCCGTTCAGTCCGTGGAGTAGCTGTAGGCTCGGCTGTGGTGGTGTTCGTTCGTCAGGCAACTTATCATATTTGTTTTATTTGCTGTTATTACACTTTATACATTGACAGTCATGTCATGTCGTGCTGTGCTGTTGGTTGTACTAACGGGCCATCCCAGAGAAGCTATGTGCAGTTTTTTTTCGGTAAGTGAATATTAACTTAATATTAGCTTGCTAACGTAAAGTATGTAGGCTATGAAGTCTTCTAGGGATCGCTTAGCCGTTTACTTTAGCAAGGTAATTTAATTTTACAGTCATCTGTGTCAGACATCCTTAAAAGGATTAGGTACAAGAATGGTTGTAGTCATTAGTATATCAATGTGTCTGATTGTGCCAGGAATAGCGGTCCAGTTAGCTGACGTTAGGTTACCGGGTAGCTACATTACGTTACCAGGTATTTATCTTAGCCTTGTTGTCAGTTTACTGCTAGCTGCTCGTTTATTTAACAATGTTGTGATAGTTCTTAGACGAAGCCGTGTACGTGGTGTATTGCAAACTTTAACATTAATAGTTCTTGGTTATATTTAATGAGATTAAATATGTTAACACTATGTAATGACCCTATGGTTACGACAGCCGTTTTTCCAATGAAGGCTGTCTAACTTAGCTAACTTTATGTTACCGAGTTAATGTAGCTGTGCTACCTCGGCATTCAGCGATTCCGTAGCTACGTTTCTTGAACGTATAGCTAGCCTAGTAGTAGTCAAATGAATGTCATACAACGACTGACTGAATTAATAAATGTGAACGGATTAACCAGCAGCCTCGCCAGACATCAAAGCATGGCATTACAGCCCCAGTCATCAGCAGCCCGGAGGCATTATGAGTTAAATGTTTTTGGCCTTTGTCAGGCATATGTAATGGTTGTAATAAATACACTATGCCCCTTCACAACCGCTTGACATATGAATGTTTTTTTTTTTTTTTACAGTTTTCCTTTAGGTGTGCAGCATGCAGACAGACTGAGACGATGGCTGGTGAACATAAGACGACAAGACTGGGAGCCCAGCAAGTCATCTCATCTCTGTAGTCTTCATTTTGAAGACCATGAATTCACCATTTATACCTATGTAAGCCAATCATTTTCCTGACCAACACTGTGTGGTGATGTAAATTCCAACTCAACCCATTTCATGAATACCCAATTCATTATGTTAAGGGGAATCGTCTGACTTGCACTGCAGTACCAACTGTGTTCTCCCTTCCTGACCACCTGGTGAAGAGACCTGCAAGTAGAAGATTTTGTCTTCCGCCTCCCTCCTGCACCACCACCGCCATCACCAGAGCTGAAGGTCCACGCCACCATCGCCAGAGCTGAAGGTCTACACCACCACCATCGCCAGAGCTGAAGGTCTACACCACCACCATCACCAGAGCTGAAGGTCTACGCCACCATCACCAGAGCTGAAGGTCTACACCACCACCATCACCAGAGCTGAAGGTCTACGCCACCATCACCAGAGCTTAAAGGGATAGTTCGGATTTTAAGACACGAAGTTGTATGGGTTCCCTGTCAGCAACGTAGTGCATCAGCACTGACTTACCCCCGACAGCGTCCTGTGAGCCGAGATCCAGCCGGTTTTTGATCGTTTTTGATGCCGGACTATTTTCTTCAGCAAGTTTCTGGGGTCACGAAAGTAAAGTGTTTTTCTTCTCAAAACCATATGCGTTCAACAGAGTGATATATTTGCACCACAAAAACGTTGTCCAGCTGTCAGTAGCGCGCAGTGATAGGAATCGCGAAAAATAAGTAAGTGATAACGAGGTTTGAATTTTTCCTGGACAACGTTTTTGTGGTGCAAATATATCACTCTGTTGAACGCATATGGTTTTGAGAAGAAAAACACTTTACTTTCGTGACCCCAGATACTTGCCGGACTACTTTCTTCAGCATGAAAAACGATCTAAAACCGGCTGGATCTCGGCTCACAGGACGCTGTCGGGGGTAAGTCAGTGCTGATGCACTACGTTGCTGACAGGGAACCCATACAACTTCGTGTCTTAAAATCCGAACTATCCCTTTAAGGTCTACAACGCTGCTGCCACCAGAGCTGAAATCTCTCTAAGTTAATGACTAACCCCCCCTCACCCCTTGGCAAACACAATAAAACATGGTCATTTGTGGATATTTTGTATCATCATTATTTTTGCTTAATGTAGGCTTACCAACCATTTAAAACTGTTTACTGGTAATTTGAACTTGTTCATGTTATATCATGTTAAATTCTATAACCATGACCCATATATAATGTGAACATGTCAACGTTTGAATAACAATGGTTTTGATAGCAAGTAAACATTAAGTTTTTCATTTTTATTGTCAGTTTCCAATGCACACAGAGTCCAGCAACCTTTACAATGAGGGCAAATGAGAATAGTTTAAGTTTGAGTTCAGGGATATACTGCAAGTTTAAAATATGATACAATATGTTCATGATCATGAACATAGCAAGTGTCCTACACTGTTCAGGCAATCTACACCTTTCAATATCACGCTCGACATGTCTGAGGTTGTTCCTGTCAAAGTGGATGAGATGAACGTCCGGGGACTGGAGAAAGGACATGGGAAATGCCACCTACAAGAAAAGGCAAAGTTTTATAGCTGATCCTTTACTATTAACACATACTGGTAAGCATACTAAGCATGCAAAACTAGCAGTAACGCATTAGTTTGTTTTTCAATGCGGACATTTCATTACTCTGCCAATGGGCACGACAACAGGCAGGCTGTGTTTAAAATTAACTAGCAGCTACGCCAAACACATAGATTCACTCTCCATGTTGAGGTGGCATATTAAAACAGCCTTTTGATAACGGCAAAACAAAATAGGCCGAGCCAAACATAACATTGTCAGCGTATGTGTGCTAACGTTAGTCTTAACTTAACCAACTAGCTATCGCTACTAACATTAGCTTCTATGCTAACGTAAACGATAGCAGCTAGCTGCTAATGTCTGATGTGCTTGGCAAGGCTTTTGAGCTGACAACGTTAATATAGCCTAACATAGCCTACGTTATTTAAATGAAGTTATTAGCTAGTAAACTGGTGGCTACAATATAAAATATAAGCTGTGTATTTCACTAACAGACAAGAGGTTTGTGTTACATACGTTACACTTACCAGAGAAAGTTCACCAACATAAACCTAGGCACACGAACGAACTGTCAACGATACCGTAGCTTCTCAGCCAGCGCGTCGACGCGGTGCGGTGAGGGGCGTGTTTCACTCGTTGTGTGGGCGTGTCTGCTCCGACCTCCTCATCACTGCGCATGCGTCCAATCCTACTGCGCAAGCGTACTTCAAACTGGCTGCAAGATGGCGTCGCCGCGGTTGCTTCAATTCCATAGAACACTGCTGAATGCAGCCACACTGTCCAGTTCTATATATACAGTCTATGGATTGCACAGACTGCAGGTACATCTCAGTCAGTAGCAGAACTGAAGGCTTTGACAATATGGCACATGCATTCTGTGTGTGTGTGTGTGTGTGTGTGTGTGTGTGTGTGTGAGGAAGAGAGAAAGAGATCAGAGTGTGTTGAGTGTGTGTGTGTGCGTTAAAGTGTGTATTCATTTGTGCATTTCTGTGAGTGAGCGGACAGATGCAGCACTCAAGACTTAGATGTGTTGGGTCTTCCGTTGAAATGGCCAAATTAGAGGGTGGGTGACTGAGTGAGTGAGTGAGTGAATGAGTGATTGAATGAGTGATTGAATGAATGAGTGAGTGAATGAGTGAGTTAGTGAATGACAGTGAGTGAGTGAGTGACTCAGGGAGTAAGTGAGTGATTGAGTGAGTGAGTGAGTGAATGAATGATTGAGTGAATGAATGATTGAGTGAGTGAGTGAGTGAGTAATATATACCGGAGGGGTGTCCAGGTCTGCTTTGAGAAGTGTCTATTTACATAACGCTGTTGCCCAGTTCAATGGCCACGCAGCCCTGCTGAAACGGCTGACCCAGTTTAGTGGCGTCCAGCCAGGAGCTGATTCACAAGAGGCCTTTAGAGCCGGTTCTGCCAGAACACTATCCAGCCAAAGCCAGAGAGATACAGGAAAGAGACACAGATAGAAGAGAGAGAGAGAGAGAGAGAGAGAGAGAGAGAGAGAGAGAGAGAGATAGGAAAAGGGAGAGTATGCATAGAGGCAGATATAGAGGGGGAGAGGGAAGAGAGATAGCAAAAGACTTGAGTAAGTGTGGTATGTGTCATTGTGTGTGTGTGTGTGTGTGTGTGTGTGTGTGTGTGTGTGTCTGTGTGTGTGTATATGAGTGCGTACGTGCGTACGTGCGTACGTGTGTTTGTGTGTGTGTGTGTGCAGAAGTGAAGGGTGTGTGTGTGTGTGCAGAAGTGAAGGGTGTGTGTGTGTGTGTGTGTGTGTGTGTGACAAAGAGTGAGCGAGAACTACAGAAAAATCCATATCCTTTTCTGATCCACTGCAATCTCCCCAGACGCCGAGCCAAACGCCCTG
>NC_084996.1:22363079-22393079 GCF_963854185.1 Sardina pilchardus | reverse complement strand
TTCCCGAACGTCATTTATGTTGTTGAAATATGCTGAATTATGACGTTTCTTACAGTTTTTACCCACTGCTTACACATTAAAAACCGAATGCATAAGCCAAATCGTCCTAATACCTAAATGTCTTGTAGCTTATGTTACACTGTGTATTCATAGCTCAACCACTTTGCATGGTTTCTTACATGAGTTACTTAGTTCAAAAATCTCCAGTTATCATTGGGAAAACACTTCCATTCACAATGCAAGCTCATACTATATATGGAAATTGGTAACACCCACACACATACCTGGAAACACTTACAGAGAAAACCGTACACAAATCAGTCTGAGGCTTAGCACTACAAATAGACTTCAGGTAAGTTATTGTGTACCTGTTCAAGAAGTGTGTACCTGTTTTACATTGAGTACCAGTTGCATTGAATGGACTTGAGATGGGAGAAATACGGATTTCAATGTTGGACTTCCTGCTTTCAATGATGTAAAAATCACCATTTTACATCATTGAAAGCAGGAAGTCCTATTCATGGGTTTCATTGAAATCCGTATTTCTCCCATCTCAAGGCAAACTGAGGGAATGATGCACGACCATTCAAAAACATGACTGGTTTTCTAAAGATACAAAGCTTAATGCTAATCGGTTAAGTGTCCCTTTAAGGATCTTTGTGGTTATTTTCCCCATTGCCCAGCAACACCTAGAGGACATTGTTGTCATTATGAGGACATTGTTGTCATTGTGAGGACATTGTTGTCACTGTGAGGACATTACGGCAGAAATTTTACTTTTGAGTTTCACTGTAGACCGAGTCTGAGAAAATGACAATAGAAATAGAAACACAAAGGATGCAGTGTTTTATATCAAGCACATCAGTGTAGATATTGAAAGCGTAATTCAAATGGTGCATATGTGTATGGTTTTGTTAAAATAATGTCATTTTCAGAAAATAAAAATGAAGCAAAATTTCATTTTGGGACAGATGCAAGTCAGTGATCCAAGTGATATATCTTAGTTGGCTGTGTATAGAGTATTGACATAATGAACGTGTGTAAGTAATAGGTCAAAACTGTAAGTAGTGTACTGTATGTACCCTTTTAGAGTCGACACATAGTTGAGAGTAACTGAAGAGGTAGAGCAAGCTCCGTAAAGCACTAAGTTCAACATTAATGGCACACTATTTATGTGCTTGGAGAGACGGGTGCGCACATCAAAAAAGTTTAAACAGGTGCCAGACAAATAAACGTGTCAGAGTAAAGGTGATGGTCTGCACACTGTAATGGCTCCAAAAATAGTTCTTTATAATTTAAAAAGGCAACGTTTCGATCAACAGATCTTCGTCAGGCACTATTTATGTGCCTCACTACACCCATGCATACGATATATCACTACTCCACTGCACCCATGCATACGATATACTGTATCACTACTCCACTATACCCTGAAACACGGCCTGACCAGTTCATCTTCTGTCAGCCAAAAATGCTCAGTTTGTATCTTGCCTCTCCCCGGCACATTACACCCATGTTTTTGAAAATCAATAAATTGATCACAACAAAAATAAACAAATAAAGACCCGCTGTACTATCCACACCAAGGTCACAGGTTCAATCCCCGGGCCGGGCAGCTCTCTCTCTCTGTGTCTGCGTGCTCGGCTGTGAGTCGACCATGATGAGTGAGAGTAGCTGAAGCAGTAGACGCGCACACACACACACACACACACACACACACACACACACACACACACACCAGCGCAGCGGTAAGTTGCTGACACGGCCCCTCGTGAGTCCCGCGATGCGATGTGCGAGCGAGACGGGCCGAGATGGCTGCTTCCTCATCACTGGTTGGGCGGTAATTAATTGTCTCCCCGTCCTCTGGGCGACTAACTCATTCATTACATAAAACGCATTATTAAGATGGAGATAAGAAGCAGAGCCCCATCGCTCTCCTCGTACACACACGCACGCACGCACACACACACACACACAGACAAGTATACACACACACACACACACACACAGAGACAAGTATACACACACACACACACACACACAAAAGCACAAGCACACACACACACACACACACACATACACACACACACACACACACACAGACAAGTGCACACGCACACACACACACGCACGCATGCACACACACACATACACACACACACACACACACACACACACACACACACACACACACACACACACACACACACACACACACACACACACACACACACACACACACACACACACACACACACACACACACGCAGTTGATGCCGAGCAATGGACGTTACCAGGGAAGCCTTACCAGCACAGCACAGCCACAATATCATATCATATACTAGATAGAAGTACATATACTGTCTGTGTTTGGAGGCACTAAAAGATACTAAGAGGTTTGAAACGCAAGACATTTGTAAGAAAAAGATCTGCTATGTCTATAAATGATAAACAATTAACACTAAATAAACACAAGGAATGATACAGCACATTTGACAGAGCGGTATGATGATCCGTGTATTGTGTGTTTTGTGAATCCTCAGCACAGACTGAGTTGCTGAAGGGAGGTGAAGGCATCTTGTAGGGCTGGACCCCTGCAGAGTGTAATGGAGTGGGCTGATGGGTGCGGTGCGGTGTGGCGCGGCGGAGCCAGATAAACATGATTTGTGCCTCCCCATGCACACTCCCCCCCCCCCCATGCACACTCCCAGCCCCCCATGCACACTCCCACCTCCCTCTCTGGGACACAAGGCTAAAGGCCAACCAGCACACACAAGCACCAAGGGGTGGCAGGCTGTTACTGCCTTTCATTATGGAGATGTCAACAGTATGCTTACACACACACACACACACACACACACACACACACACACACACACACACATACACACACACAAGCCTACAGTACATACAGTACAGCAGCCTACACACACATTATCTCTCTCTCTCTCACACACACACATACACAAACACACGCTAACATACAACACACACACACACACACACTTATACACACACTTACATGTACCAAGAGGATGAAGCTATTGTTTCAAAATGGAAAGTGGGTGTGGCAACACCTGCAAACATAAAAAAAAAGCTGCTGGAAGAATGTGTACATTTACACGGTAGGCCTACATGCATAGATTCCTGATTGCTGTCTATTGTCAGTTTGTACTGTTTAAGTGAAGTACAAAGTAACGTTAGCATTCCCTGATCAATGTGATTGGTTAGGCTGGACCAATGATTTTAAAGTTAATGCAAAATCTAACCCTGTCATGATGCGACAGTTGGGAAAGTTTCCCAATTGTGAGTCCCCAGACTCTATCCAGGAAGTGGATGAGCGAAGAGTTGTGTTAATTAGGATCACTGTTTTAGCGAAGGGTTGGAACAAATGTGGTCTGACTTTTACCGTGTGAAGCCTGGATGGCTACCTCTGATTACATCACATCTAATTGGGCACTTTACGTGCACTTTACCTCAATGGCAACATGACAGAAACAAGTTGCTCAGTTTGATTTTCGGTATGTGTAATGTATAAATGAACCTTTGCCTTCCTCCTAGATATGATTAACTGTCAGTAGGTAGAAGGAAGCCAGACAGACTCAACACAGACTAAAATAGCTGATCCCAGAGTTGCTGTGAAGGCTGGGTCATGTTTTTAACAGACTGTCAAAACTGAAGACTGGGGAGTGTGTTTAAATACACAGTATAATGGGCTAGCTCATTCACACACACACAGCAGGCGCACACTAATTCCCACAGGTCTCAAACATCACATCTAATCCATGAGACATGCCACTGTCAAGGACTGCCAACTCTGTTAGACAAGTTTTTAGCACATCCTATCAATAGCACATACTGATGAGATTGTGTGTTTAAAAAAGAGAGAGAGAGAGAGAAACCTGACAATTTGATTATTTTTTTGAAATGTCTGTTTCTGTCGCTCCACGCCTCCAGGAGAGAATCTCGTCTAATGTTTTCATTTCGTTTGGTTCTCTCTTTGTTTCCCTTTCTCTCCGACGTGTCAGCCGTAGAGTGCTTTTGTGATTTATTTTGACAGATTGGCCACGTCTTTTTTTTTTCGCTGACGTCTCCTCTGAACACAGAGCCTGACACTCACTTTGTTTTGACCATTTGTGCTCATCGTTAGGCATCGCTAAAGAGCTCCGAGTCCTCAAATCCCATGTCAACATTTGTTTGCGTCACTTGGCGTGGGCTTTCAGACGGCCGATTTGACACTGATGGCAACGCTGTACAGACTGTGAAGCTACTCAACTCCCATGATAAGGCCTAACAGCCCTGGTGGAAGATCCAGATATGGCCAACTGTCACAGCTCCAGTCTTTGAACAGAGAGGACTGCTCCTGAAACATGGATGATAAACGTACAAAATGATGTCTTACTCTCCACTGACAACACGCCACTAATCCTTCCTCCTCTTAAAATGTCGCCGCCATTAAAATAACAAACGAGTCTCTCCGCCTCGGCTGCACCGTGTCCAGGGAGGCCTCCTTCAGGGAGGAAAGATGGAGAAATGTCTTGATCTTCTCCTTAGCACAGCTGCAGGGTTGAGAGGAGTTGTTTTTCCTGGGACACAGTCAGCCGTGCTTCCGCTGGACTCCTGCGGGAGACGATGACATTTGGAAAGCAGTCAGCAGCGCTCCCTTAAAAGGGCTCCTTAGCGATGTTCTGACACAGGACGCCTTGGTGTGATGACTAACGTTGATAATGATGTTTTCTTACAGTGATAGCAGTCAGAAAAAAAGAGGAGGAGGGTGGTGATGGTAGCGACAGTACAGATAATTAGCATAAATAGGTTTTCATTTGCCTTTCACCAAACTAATGCATTGCTGAAGATGTCCATGTCTGTGTGGAACTTCTTGTGACGTGGAACTTCTTGAGCAAGACACTGAACCCCCGAACTGCTCTCCATGTGCAGCTCAATGTGCCTTGTATGAGTGAATGTGTGAACGGGTAAATGTGAGAGTGTGTTTATGAATGGGTGTGTAAATGGGTGAATGTGATAGCCTGGCTAGCGCCTACCACTTCTCAAATGAGACGTGGTCTGGCAACCAGACGTTCATTTTCTCGTATTTGAAAAAATGCCCAGATCCCAGTTCATTGGGCGCCACGGATGTCTATCAAATGTGTCTGTGCATAGCTCATCATGGTCTTGCTTTCTCCTCTGTTCTGTGATTGGTCGCCTACATCAGGCGAAAATGTGGGTGTTAGTTTCCACACTGCCTTAGCTGTGTGATTGAAATCACCCCGCAAGGCAGGATGGGAACACCCAGGCTATGAATGTGAGGCATTGCTCTGTAAAGGACTTGAGCAAAAATTGTTATATGAATGCCATTTTAAAAGTCTGTTTACCATTAGCATTTCCAGTGGATATTTACCATTGACTTCTGTGGATATAAAAGAGTTTTGGCAAAGTCTCTCTGGAGAGGATACTTCAGCAGACATTTCCACAAGGGGAAAAAAACTCCTTTGGAATAACACTCCTTCTATCTACAAGTTACAAACAATGCACACACACACACACACACATACACACACACATACCAAAAATTGGTTGGAAGTAGTGAGTTTATGTGATCACATCACAAACTGGAATATGAGTGGTCTGATACATCACACACACACACACACACACACACACACACACATACACATGCACACACACAAACACATGCAGAGAGAGACAGACAGACAGACAGTCAGACAGAGACACACACACACAGACTCACATCCACATATTCCCCAAACATGAGGTCAGTGTGACCTTAGCCCAGAAGCATGTCCACTCCCCCACCCTCAAACTACACACTCAAACACTCCTCTGTTGTCCTCCATTTTAATCAGCACTCAAAGGAACTGGTCATACGTCCCACTATATTCTATTCTACTCTATCTTGTTCTACTCCATTCTTTTATGTTCTACTCCATTCTATTCTATTCTACTCCATTCTATTCTATTCTACTCTATTCTATTCTATTCTATTCTACTCTATTCTATTTTGTTTTACGTAGTGTGATTTACTCTCCCGGGTCAGGGTTGTTTGGTCTCTAAGTATAAATGAAGGTTGTAGTATCCATGCCAGGATAAGTCAGGGTTGTTTGGTCTCTAAGTATAAATGAAGGTTGCATCCTTGCCAGGATAAGTCCAGGATGTGGGGACTGTAACAGTAATTGGATGCCATGATTTAAGCAGGGTCATCCTCAAAGTCAGATTTGACCTCTAAGGTCAAGGTGCCTCACATCCAAGTACTTTGAACCCTTTCTGACTGGGAAAGGACACCACATCCCCCCCCCCTCTCCCCCTCCTCCTCCTTCCCCCCTCATATCCTGTGGGTATATCCACATAGAAATATGCAGATGCTGGTGGATAATTCATCACTGGCAGTGAGGAGATTGCTCTGTATATGGAACCCAGGGAAGAAGGCTCGTTCCTGGGCTGAGCAGGCTGGTGGGTGCCCTGGTCTGGACGGAGGTCTGGGTGTATTGGAGGGAACTGGGAGGAAAGGGGCGGATGCGGGGGCTGGGTGTGGGGCTCAGAGGGGAATGTCCCCGGACAAGGTCTACCTGCACCTCAAGCAGTAATTTATGTAGTGATAAGACCTCTTTCACGGATCATAAACCACTGTTATTGCCTGCTCTTGGCTGGATCACAGTGTTTGTGTGTGTGTCTGTGTGTGTGTGTGTGTGTGGGGGTGGGGGGGGGGGGGGGGGGGTTGGGTGAGAGAGATAGAGATGGGGGGGGGGGGGCAGAGAGAGTTAGAATATGACTGGGTGTAAGTGTGTGTGTGTGTGTGTGTGTGTGCGTGTGTGTGTGTGTGTGTGTGCTTTGGAGCTCTCCCACAGCTAAATAGCTTTACAGTATGTCAAAATCTTATCAGTGTGTCTGCTCCTTCCTTGGATAGGCTGTAGCAGCTGTGCTGAACTCGTCTCAGAGATCCCACTCACACAGCTCTTACACTGAAACTTTCGACCCCAGTGCTTCTCAAACTTTTCACAATGAGTGCCTCTCTTCCTCTCACCTCAGAAAACAACTGGCTCTCACAGTGCCACCATCATGACTGCCATTAAAGTATACTAGTGTAGGCCCATTTCACTACATATTTTACATTGTACATTGTTTTACATGTTTTAGTAAGACAACAAAAAAAATGATTTCAGTGATTTTACTTCTAAATATTCTCATGCACATTTCTTTGCTTCCCCCAGTGTTTGTGAGATTCTTAAAGAGACCATATGCAACTTTTTCATAGTCATAAAATCGCTTAGAAATCGTTGTTTTGCTTGACTGACCAGTTTTATCGAAAACAGTAATATTTCCTCCCGCCCCCAGTGTCCCTATCCGCTATTGCAACCTTGCAGTTTGTTCAGGAGATAATCGTTCCCTGTTTACATCTGGAAGGCTGAGACGCATAAAGAACAAGAAGAACCACGCTTGCAATTTATATATTTATATATAGCCTATATATGTATAAATATACACGCTAAAGCTGTCGGGGAAGCTCTGCAGAGAAATATGCAAGCATAAAAAGAGCGAAAATGAAAAACGAAACCGAAACTTAAGATGACATCGCCAATCCTGCATAGTTTCTCTTTAAATTAAGCTGACTACTAGATCAGGGCATTAATTCTGATATTATATGAAATGAAAACATCCTGGCCTCTGCCGTAGGCGTATGTTGAGTGTAATCTGACTGCACAGAAACCAACCGTTTCAACCAGAAGGAGTTTACCTTCTGTGGATTAATGGTTGTATATTCGCCCACACAGAGTCAATCAGTTCTTATCTTTACTGAAAACTGGTGGTGCAACCAGTAATATTCATAGTCAGTACATGTTGTACATGACAGTATCCTTTTTTTTTCATTTGTATTAATAATGCTTTTATAAATAACAAATCAATCTCGCAGATGACAGTAAAATCATACTGGTGAATAAAAACACATTGGCTAACATTGGCGGGTGCATTGATGTGTGAGCTGATGATTAAATTGTCACTGGTTAAGTGCGACTGAAGGACGCGCAGCGCAGACAGCAATGCAGGCGAGGCGATGCTGCACAGTAGGAGACATTAATTGCTTTTGTGTTGTCTTCCCTGCAAAGCGTGAGCGCCTCAACACCAGATTGACGTGCCACTTATTTGGAGGTGTGTGGGATCAGAGCTGAAAACATCGTGTGGAATTCCAATGTTCCAGCTTAAGAGCCTCACCTTTCCTCAAACGAATGACGATAGGGGACCTTGTGTGTGCGTGCATGCATGTGTGTGTGTGTGAGGGAGAGAGAGAGAGAGACGAGAGAGAACAGAGTGAGACAGAAAGTGAGACAGATTAAGAGAGAGACGGAGGGAAATAATGAGAGAAGGAAACAGAGAGAGAGAGGAGGAGAGTTGTTTTGGCCTCAGCACCGAGCGAGCCGCGTGTGGAACTCCCAGATAAGCCATGAGTCTGGCACGCTGGCGAGGCCAGAGCAGCCTCAGCGATGACAGCTTCCCGCTGAGCTTGATAAGGCAGCTCATATTCAAATGTTTTCCAGCGGAGCGCGGCTTTGTCGCCGAGGCAGAAATGAATTGGAGGCCAAGGGAGGAGGAGGAGAGTTGGAGGAGAGGAGGGAGGAGTGGAGGGGAGGGGAGGAGAGGAGAGGAGAGGTAGAGGTGGAGGAGGATAGGAGCAGTGGAGGAGATGAGAGGTAGAGAAAAGGAGGAGGAGGAGAGGAGCGGTGGAGGAGAGGAGAGGGAGAGTAGGGAGGGATGGAGGGGAGTGGAGGAGAGGTAGAGGAACGGTGGAGGAGAGGAGAGGTGGAGGGGAGAGGGGAGTGGAGGAGAGGTAGAGGAACGGTGGAGGAGAGGAAAGGTGGAGGGGAGAGGGGAGTGGAGGAGAGGAGAGGTAGAGGAGCAGTGGAGGAGAGGAGAGGTGGAGGGGAGTGGGGAGTGGAGGAGAGGAGAGGTAGAGGAGCGGTGGAGGAGAGGAGAGGTGGAGGAGAGGAGTGGAGGACAGGAGAGGTAGAGGAGCGGTGGAGGAGGGGAGAGGAGAATTGGGAGGCGAGGATGTGTGGGTGTGTTGAGGGTGGGAGGGGGCGTTAGTTGGTGAATAATTGATTCAAATGCTGCTTGGTTCTTGTTCACACACATCTATTATTCACCATTACCATGCTGTCGGAGGTGGAGAAAGAGAGACCATTTCCCCCCTAGTTGGGCGATGCTGTTCCAGGGTCACATGTGTGAGGTGTGAGGTGTGTGTGTGTGGGGGGGGGTTGGCCGGGGGTTCTTGGGGTCCCGATCAAGATTCATGTGGAGAGACAGACAGTGCTCGCACCACTGGTGAGCTAACTGACCCCATGACAGACCGTAAATGACACCCCAACACTATCTGAGCTGCCATCATGCAGAGTCAATAAAATCAACGCTCAAGCCAACAGCCTCAACCTCTGCTTCTGGATGCTTTTTTTTTTACCTGTGTATAGATTCATTATTATTCCAGATTAGACCGTCAACATCTATTGATTTTCCTGCTGGCTGATTTATAAGCTAATTCTTCCTGACAGGCAAATAGAACTACCCCCCTCTTACCTTGAACCCTGATCCAGATAGTCACTGAGTCACTGAAACGGATCTGGGTCAGATGGGGGCCGAATGTGGGCCAGATCTCCCCTCATACACACACGCACACACACACACACCACCTCCCCACTTCCCCCTGCCTGTATCTGACCCCCATTTAAATCAATGCAAACGTAATAATCTCTGATGTTTAGGGCCCACATGGGAATACCAAGCGGCACTGCGGCTCGGGATGCCCAGAAACAGAGAGAATGCCTGTGGGGTAAACGGATGGGCACGCTGATCTGGGAATAAGATCTGAGAATGAAGATATGAGAATAAAGGTCTGGGAATAATGATATGGGAATAAAGATATGGGAATAAAGATGTGGGAATAATGATCTGGGAATAAAGGTGTGTGAATAAAGGTCTGGGAATAAAGGTGTGTGAATGAATAAAGATGTGAGAAGGGAGTGCTTGCTCTGGGGGTTTGGGTGGACACACAGGTGTGGCTATAAAGATGTGTGTGTTGTGATGGTGATTATCCCTCCAGCACCATGGACCTCCTGCAGAAGGAAGGACACTATGGGTGAGAGAGAGGAACAAGAGTATGGCTGCTCTCAGTTACAAAGAGGAGTCCGGCATTTATCTTGTGAAGACTCAGGAAAAATATCATCTAGGTATCTGAGAAATTGAATAGGAAATTACTTAGATTAATTTCTGTTAACTTCAATACATTCATTTCTTCATTTGAAAGATACTTCAAACACAAAGTGACTTGCAGAAATGAGTTTCACGGTAAGCAGTTAGCCCTGCTACAGTGAAAAGCAGTCTTTGTAGCACAGGTGATGGAGGACGGATAGCTTATAGCTTATGTTGTGTCTGTGGAGAGAGCACAGGTGATGGAGGAAGGATAGCTTATAGCTTAAGTTAGTGTAACTACCAGAAACTGTACACTGTACACAGTTCCATTCGTCATGTTTGACCAACAGCTAGCTCACGCTTGTAATGAAATCTCTAAAGACCGGCGCCCACCGGACACGGTGTTCGGCGGTGTGAGCTTGGCGCGCAGGATTAAGAACAGTTTTCTATCCCTGTGTGCGGCTGCTGCGTGGCAGACGTTTCTAGTGGGCTTTGCTCGGATGTAAACAATGGAGTTCTATTTTCTTTCTTTCTTTCTTTCTTGTCGTGGCGAGTATGTGTGCGGTGGGCACCGGCCTTAACTCACCTCTCTTGCACTACTTTCATGTCCACCCTCAACTTTGACGTTTGATGTTGGCTTTGACATTAGATATGTTTCCAGACTTGAGGTTGAGGGGCTATGCAAACACTCGGTCAATATTATTATTTTATTAGATATTTGTCACTGAAACACTGTAACTTGGATTAAATGTTCAAATCTATATCCGCCTGAAACCCTCATGTCGATCAATTACCCTCCAAAAACTAGAGAACAACAAGCTGCTTTAGAGGGTCCAACAGCAACGTGGTGAGAGAGAGAGAGAGAGAGAGAGAGAGAGGTGAGTGGAGTAGTCGAGCCTAGCGAGAGATTGACAGAGACAAAAAGAGTGATAGAGAAAGGAGGAGAGAGAGAAATTGAGTGAGTGGGAGAGAGTGAAACAGAGAGTGGGAAGGAGGTCAGTGAGTGGTCTAATCATCTAGAGAGAGAGAGAGAGAGAAATGAAGTGATTGAGACGCTAATGTTGTTGTTGAGGTTCTGACAGTCAGACAGGCTGCTAACTCCAGCTCAGCGCAGTTGGGTGTGATGCTAGTGCATGGCAGTGGGATTGTGGGTTGTCAGTCTCAGAGTCAGGATGACGAGGGAAGTAGACAGAAATCCTGCTGGATCTGGACTCTGGAGCAGAGAAGGAGTAGGGTAGAAGAGGAAGAGTAGGGTAGAAGAGTAGGGTAGAGGAGGAAGAGTAGGGTAGAAGAGGAAGAGTAGGGTAGAGGAGGAAGATTAGGGTAGAAGAGGAAGAGTAGGGTAAAATAGGAGGAGTAGGGTAGAAGAGGAAGAATAGGATTGAGGAGGTGTGAGAGAGAAGGAAATCGGTGAATCAGTGTGTGTGTGTGTGTGTGTGTGTGTGCGAGTGGATAAGAGTGTGTAAGAAGTGAGAGAGAGAGAGAGCTGCGGAGCGGAGGCTTCTAGCTGGTCTAGAGTATCTGACAGGCAGAACTGCTGATGATGATGATCCCACTCGGATGAGGGTCGATGTCTGAGGAGACGGCTGACTGGCTGCTTAAGAGTGTGTATGTGTGTGTGTGTGTGTGTGTGTGTGTGTGGGGGGGGGGGGGTCTCGCTCGCTATCAGGATGAGGAGGAGATGGATAATGACCTTATCAGATCAGGGGAGTTCATGGGAGCCTTTAAAGACAACTGAGAATTCAAAGAAAATCTTCATTTCAAATGATGCTCATAGATTTAGTACAGCGTTTCATCATGTTGGGAGTGCTTGCATCCTAAATGACTTCGAGAGTGAGGTGCCACGCAAGACATTAACCAACGGAGGTGAAAACAACAGCAATGTGGCAAGAAAACTTCATCTCAGTGTGTGTGGATGGAGGAGTAGATTATGTTGTTGTTGACAAGGAGACGTATTAACCCAGCGTTATCCTGTGTGATCAGGGTCACTGTGTGTGTGTGTGTGTGTGTGTGTGTGTGTGTGTGTGTGTGTGTGTGTGTGTGTGTGTGTGTGTGTGTGTGTGTGTGTGTGTGTGTGTGTGTGTGTGTGTGTGTGTGTGTGTGTGTGTGTGTGTGTGTGTGTGTGGTGTGTGTGTGTGTGTGTGTGTGTGTGTGTGTGTGTGTGTTGATGTAGTGTGATGTGTCCATGGTCCCTCCCGGTCTGGATAAGTGAGCAGATAGCCAGTGTTCTGCTGGCACGGCGCACAGCTCTGAGCACTGGGAGAGAGTATCGGTCCAGCATGCCACCGCCTCAAGCCACACCACCGTATCTTCACAGCACAGAGACACAGGGAGCTGCTTCTGACGCCGCGGACAGTGGACAGAGAGAGAGAGAGAGAGAGAGAGAGAGAGAGAGAGAGAGGAGAAGAGGTATGGCACAGAGCCAATGGCCTCTTCCTCCCGTCCTGCCTCCTCTTCCTCGAAGGGGGTGTTCGCGTCGGCATGCATGATTGAACCGCCATCGGTGAAGTTCACGCGAAGGACAGAGAGAGAGAGAGAGCGACGCTGACACAGTGGACGCCACACAGGACGCAGACGAAGGAGACTTTTATTGGTTTTGTGTTTGTGTCTGCCATGCGAAAGACAGCACAGTGAAGCTCTGACTGAATCAAATGGGGAGAGAGAGAGAGAGAGGGAGAGAAAGAGAGAGAGAGAGAGGTTGAAAGGCACAATCATTGAAACTACTGAAAAACAGGCAGTAGGCGAGAAAGCGTGAGAGAGAGAGAGAAAGAGATGGAAAAAGATGAAAAGGTAGAAAAACAAAAACTGGGGGCTACCATCACAGAGAGAGTCAAGCGGAGAGACAGAGTGAGAGATGAAAGGAAAAAAGTGAGTGATGGAAGAAGAGAAAGATACAAAGATGAGAGATAACAAAACACCAGGCAAGAAAACAGAGGACAGAAATTGAGCTGCTGAGCATTCGTTTCTCTCTTTCGCTTCTCCAATCCTCCGACGCCCCTCTGTCCTTTCTAAAGCCGTGGTGATAATGCGTGGGAACGCAGGAGAATAATTGAGCAGATTACCGCCTGCCTCTCAGACCCAATCATCCTGAATCAACCACTCAAATCCATTACTTTTCCCAGCCTGGCGCTGGAGAATACATTTCCTCCAACCGACCCCAGCCAGGCCTGCTCACGGGTCCGGCACTTTTAATTAAAAATAGATTCAGAATGGGCTAATTAGCGGGGAATGGCTTTGATAGCCCCCATGAAAGGTATAGCGGCTCGGTGAAAAGACGCATGCAGGGCTATTCTGTGCATGGGGCTCGCTTTAAAATGGCCGTCACGTAATTCTGTCTGGTCAGATGCCGTCGGAAGACATTTCTGCCAGTGTGTAATTATTTTTCCCTCAGCGCGCCCCATTTCAACTTGAACTATGCCCGATGATAGGTGTTATTGTATCTTAACAGCAGAGCTGGACTGAAGTTCACATTGTTCTTTAATGTGAGCTACAGCACAGACGCTTGCTCTCACGTTTAATGCAACATACCTTTAAAGATTAAGAGTCAAATTCATCGTTTGTTTACCTAAATCTGGAAAAATGAGGCTGATTCCTATTCTGAATTGTAACTAGGCTGCATTAGTGCATATCAGTGTATCGCAGATATACCATTTAGTGCTGCATGACATGTTAATTAGCATAACATGACAGCCGTATGATATATTCATGTTCACCCCTCCATTAGCTCTTAACCTGGCCCTGAACCCTGGATATGCAAGTGCAAAGTATCAAAGTTGCATAGTTGTAGCATAGTTGACTTTACTTTAAATCTATTATATTGTATTTACTAGTATTAGCATTATTTATTTATTCAATTATTTATTATTTAAACCTAATATAAACATGCACTATATTACTGTATATTCACTTATGGTAAGGAGGCATTAAAATGCATACCTCTGTCTTGCTTGTCTGAGAGCTGAATAAGCTTCAGGAGTAAGAGCATTTGGTCTGAGGTGGAGACAGCAGCAGTATGTAAGGGCCTCCACCTGCTGATGAAGAGAGGTTTGGGAGCTATGCAAGGGCCTCCACCTGCTGATGAAGAGAGGTTTGGGAGTTGGCGTCTCCATCAGGGACGTGTTAACATTCGATCAGGAGGAACCCTCAAGTTTCACACTCCAGTTCCTGTGCGGTTTGAACCCTCCTAAACTGACAGACACTTTGTTTTGTCAACCTGACACCTTTGTGGAGACTGAAACGTAGATGCAGCAGGTCGCTTGTGCTCCGTGCTCTGTGTGTGGTGTCACATGGAGGCTGTGGTGGAGAGAGCCAATCAGTGGCACTGTCTCCTCTGCCCTCAGGCCTGGATTGGCAGGCGTGCTGCAATGCATGATGGGTGATAGATGAGAGTGCCCTTCTTCTCTGCTCCGCTGCGTCGAGGGTCAGAGACGAGGTCCAGCTTAAGCTTTTCTTCCTCCTGCTCTGGCAACTCATACAGCAGGCTTGCTTTTGTGTGTGTGTGTGTGTGTGTGTGTGTGTGTGTGTGTGTGTGTGTGTGTGTGTGTGTGTGTGTAAGTGTGTGTGTGTGTGTGTGTGTGTGTATTATCATTGATTTTTTTTTCTGTGACAGAGCGCCTCAGCCAATGCACTTCTTTGGTTTGTTTGAGACTTGTGCATCTTATTGTGTGTTTGTGTGTGTGTGTGTGTGTGTGTGTGTGTGTGTGTGTGTGTGTGTGTGTTTGTTGGTTGGGGGGGGGGCATATGAGTGTGTGTTAACAGAAAGAGAGTGAGTGAGAGAGATGTGAGAGGGTTATGTGCCTGAGTGTGTCTGGCTGTGTGCTAAGCACTTGTGTATATGAGGGGGGAGAATATAGCCCTGTTTTGTGTGCGTGTACGTTTTCCGGTGGCACCTGCTTAATCTTCAGACTGTAGATTCATCTTGCCTCTCTCCTCTCCTCTCCTTTGGCCTGAGAAAAAAAAAGCTCCTGTTTTGCTCACTCTACAAAGTAAGAGATCTCTGGCACCCCGACTGCACAATCAATTCATGCGTCTATCCCCCCGGAGCACCGCGAAAAAAAAAGACTTTGGAGAACAAAGACAGTGTTTCTTTTCCCTCGGTTCCAGACTGTTGCTCTGCTAGTGATATGGGCCGGGGCCTACAGGCTTGCTTTTTGCAGGGCTCATTTGCAAGACATTTAAATCCCTCGCTTCCTGCCGGGGGACACGCCGAGACCCGCTGACAAATTATCATGTCACTAAACAAGTCACTTGGAGACAGAGATACCAGCCCTCCATACTTTCACCGTGCGTGACTCAGTCGTGATTCTTTTCAAAATGAACTTTCTCCTGAGGAAAAACATTTCTTTTTAATGTGCAAGCAAACAGTTGTCTCTTCGAACAACATCCACCACCAGTAGTAGCATCCATCCAAGAGAGTCAGTCTCATGGACCATGTACCCTTGGCCCTTAGGGATTCTGCATCAGCTACTTGAAAATAAAAGGTGAGTTTATTTTTTGTCTTAAAATAAAATAAATCTTTCTCCTATCAATTCAGCTACAATGTCTCCATTAGGATGCCAAAAAGCAAAATCAGTGGTTTATCTGCCAAATCTAAAGTATGAACTCCATTTTAGCCCAAAATTTAGAAGAGGATTTTGTAATGTACCGCAAAATTGCCTCTTTTTTTCTTCTCAAAGGTCGCATTTAGAACATCCATGTTGCGAGGGGGTTATCGGTACATGTGGTATTTTTAGCCATGCGAACACCAGGCCTGTGTGTCATTTAACGTGGCAGACGCCTCAGGCTCATGGCCTTATTTTACTCTCCAGCCTTTCTTCTCCACCCGGCCGTGGAGAATGGATTGGCATTCATTCGTTTCCTATTATCCTGAGCACAGTCCTCGTATTCCGCCGAAAGGCCACGCAGAAGAAATGTAGTTATTATTACATATGAATTATAAGTTAGGACACCCTAAGCTGTACCCTTCCAACCATAGCCATTTTGTGTAACAATGTAGCCTGATTAACGCCTACCACTTCTCAAATGAGACGTGGTCTGACAACCAAACTTTCATTTTCTCGTATTGGAAAAGATCCATTCATTGGGCGCCACGGATGTCTATCAAATGTGTTTGTGCATAGCTCATCACCGCCTTGCTTTCCAGCTACTCTTTTGCTGTGTTGCCTGGCATTTCTCTTTGTCTGTGACCAATAAAAACAATCTAAGCAGGATAGTCAACATGGCCAGCAAGGTTGCGGGGCAAAAACAGGACAGTATGGGTGTGACCTGTGAAAGAAGGGTGGTGAAGAAAGGTCAAGCGATAAATGGAGATCTGTCACATCCCCTACACCAGGCTCATGAGGTGTTGCCATCAGGGAGGAGGTTCAGGTCACCTTCTTTCCAAACAAATCGAGCCAGTAGGTCATTTATCCTAACTAGTATCACATTGATGAATAAGAAGTTACCTGTAGACAGCACTTTAGATAGTACCATGCACTTTCTTTATAGCCGGACTGTCACAGTATGCACAACTGCACTTTATTATCCTATATAATGTGTAATGGGGGCAGTGATGTGCGAGTACGTGTTTGAACGACCCGCCCCGCCCGCCGTTTTCAACTAACCCGACCGCAACTCGGACCGCAAAAAAACAAATATTGAAATACTCGCTCACTGTAAAAAAAATAGTCTATGCTCTTAAAAGCATCGTAAGCGTAATCGTAACAATACTGATCTACGCAAAACTGGTATCCAAGAGTCATGTGCATTTAAAACAGGTCTATGCATTATACTGTGATTGCTCAACGGTTGGGAAACCTGCGCTTAAAGGGATAATCCGGAGTGAAATGCACTTTAGATCAATTGTTCGGACTATTGGGAGTACATACGTTGAGTTGACACCAAAATCATGTCATTCGGATGTATTTTGAGAATGTTCGAGTTCACCGTTTTTAGCCAAAACTCGTTGGCCTGGAAGTGACCGGGGCAAGTCCTTTCGCCGCTACAAAACGCTATTTTTATACCTCTTCTACTGTTCCAACCAACACTACACTTACCTGGTAGTGAGTAGAGGGTCCCTAAAGCCAAACCGAAGTATCCCCACGTCTTTATGTGGTCGGATAGAGAGTCCAGAATGAATTTAATCGAGTCCGTACCTTTCCGGAAATGTTATTAAAATGTTGTTAACGCGTTGCTAGCTGCAGCAGGGACATTTCCGGAAAGGTACTGACTCGATTAAATTCATTCTGGACTCTCTATCCGACCACATAAAGATGTGGGGATACTTCGGTTTGGCTTTAGGGACCCTCTACTCACTACCACGTAAGTGTATTGTTGGTTGGAACAGTAGAAGAGGTATAAAAATAGCGTTTTGTAGCGGCGAAAGGACTTGCCCTGGTCACTTCCAGGCTAATGAGTTTTGGCTAAAAACGGTGAACTCGAACTTTCTCAAAATACATCCGAATGACATGATTTTGGTGTCAACTCAACGTATGTACTCCCAATAGTCCGAAAAATTGATCTAAAGTGCATTTCACTCCGGATTATCCCTTTAATCTACCTTTTTGTGTCCCGCGTCAGCAAAAATATTATATGACTCAACAAGGCTATATGACTCAACATTGAAAATAATTAAGGATTTTCCACTACAAATTATGTTACAGCCGTTCTTCACATCAGTGCCTAACTGAAGCTCCCCCAAGCATGAAATACAGGAGAATATGATTTATTATCGTCTTCAACAATGGACCAAAACATATAGCCTAGACCTAGTCATATAGGCTACAATGTGCAGAAATAACGAATATTCACAAAATATATTCATAAAACTACAACAGGAACCATAGCAAGCCTAACCTGGGCTTAAAGGAGAATTCCGGTGTGATATTGACTTAAAGTGTGTTGAAACATGATACCGAGGGTGAGCGTTTGTCTCAGAGCTGATCTCGACCTGCCCCCTGCACTCAGAAATTTGCCGCTAGTTAGCCAATGCTACCAACAGGTTTTCAATGGGAGTGCCTCGGGCATCGGCTTAGCCATGCAAATAAATCACTGTTTTACACCATTTATGAGGCTCAAAGTAGCTCCACACTTTTGGTAGACTTCTGAGGGTCCTGACATTTAAAACGAGGCATCGAGAACTTTGAAAAAGCACTGGTAGTTTACTTACATGACGTTTTATTCAGGCAGTCACTTCCGAAAGTTTACCGTTCGCCGCCATCTTGAATTTAGTCACGTGACGAGCCAGAGCGGAACTAGTCTTGTAGTACTGCTATGGTTCCTGTTGTAGTTTTATGAATGTATTTTGTGAATATTCTTTATTTCTGCACATTGTGGGTGCTCGCACTAGCCGATAAAAGCGCTATATAAATGCAGTCCATTTACCATTTTCCAATAGCCAACCTTTGTCAATAATGTCATTTACAAGACTCAAATTCAAATGTTCCATTCATCAATAATAACGCAGCCACTTAATCTCACCAGTAGATCTCCGTAGTGCTGAAGTGCTCGTAGCCGGAATCTCAGGGGAGTCCGCTGCTTCATAAGAGGCAGGGTGTATGAGGTCGCCAATGAGGCTGTGGACATTTGTCCTTTCATTCTGGGTCCTCATTCTGAGACTTTTGACCCGGGGACAGAGGAAGAGTGTGAATTTGTGCTTGTCTGTGATAATTAACTTTTCATGGAGTAGAGCAGAACTATATACTCGGGGTCTCCAAAGACTGGTTGGCAGTGTGCCCCCAGTTTGTAAAACCACAGCATCACACTCCTCAGATGCTTTCTTGAAAGGTTCCAAAAAATCTATCATGGATGTGAGCGTATTTTGGTAAACACCTTCCATGCGCTCAGACTGTCCCCTGCTTTCAAGTATCTCGTAAATTTCCCTGTATTGCTTACTCACGGATGTCTATTTTGCTATTCCAGCGAGTCTCACACTCTTGAATTAAGGCATATGGTAGAGTTGCGGTCGCACTGGCCTTTTTCAGATATTTGACGATGCCCTTACACGCATCCATCATTTCCGTGACCTCTGTAATGTCAGGTCCACTGAATGTATGTTTCAGCACTGTGTTCAGAACGTGGACTGAGCATGGAATCCAATTATCATTTTTGAAGGCGGCTTTTATGTTAGAACCCTGGTCCCTCACGAGTACCACTTGATCAAAAGGAATTCCGTATGGAGATAGCTCTTCATTAATCTGCTTGTGGATATTGATAGCAGTTTTGGGTAAAGTGGAATCAAATTCCACTATGCATATAAGACGACTTGCCAGCTTCCTGTCGTCTTTGACATAATGGCATGTCAAGACAGTGTAGGACCTCCTATTGAAATCATCAGTCCACATGTCAGTTGTTATTGCAATCCCCCCACTGTCACGAAGCGCTGACTTCAAAACCTCGGACAAGGCCTCCGTCTCGACCATGGCCTGTCTTTTAGCGCGATCGCACACCGTCTGCCTATGAGGAAGGACTGCATTTGCGTCGACTGATCCGTAACGTGCTCCAATGTTGATGAGACCCTGGGCCACTTTAGTGAAACCTACCCCCGAAACAATATCAAAGGGCCGCAGGTCTGTGCAACAGAAGTCCACGCAATCATCGACCAATTTGCTTTTCACTTGGAGTGGAATTTTCTTGTGTTCTGCGCGCATGAAGGCATCTATGGTTTGAGGTGATGTTATTCTATTAGGCTGGGAAGGCTTACCGGTACCGCATTTGTGTCGGGCCATGTTTGTCGTGCCCGTTTTGTGGCTATCATTGTGTAAATTGTATCGCACAAAGTGCACATGACAAAGCCAGCACTCGCGTCATCTCCTTTCATAACCTCTGAAAACAATTCCCATACTTTGCTCTTTCTATCGGTATGTTTTTTGAGTTTCCACTCCCCAGTCTTCAGCTTCTCCCTTACCGCCTCCATCTCTATCCTCAAGCAAACACCTGCGGAGCTTGTGCTGCATTTACGCACCATTCATTCAGCCAATGACAGATGCGTTATCGCACAACCATTCAATCCTGCTGCAAATGATCACCAGCGGCTTTAACCCAGCTTGCCATTCCCCCGGCCAATGATGCCTTTATGTGTACTATACTGTATATTACAAAAGCTTAACGGCATCTTTATTTTAAAGGTATACTATGCAGGATTGGCGATTTCATCGCCGGTTTCGCTTTCACTTTTCGTTTTCGCTCGTCTTATGCTTGCATACTTCTCTGCAGAGGTTACCCTACAGCTTTAGCGTGTATATTTTACAAAACTCCTCAATCGGTCAATCTGCCGTGCCTTTTCATGAGACTTTACATGACACTTCCTGGAGTAGAGCATGGGTGCGTGCCCGAGGTCTCCTGAAGTTGCAAGTGTGGTTCTACCGCTACAGCCCACTAGGGCGGCCGAAAAAGACACCGTTCGACCGGTAATGACTCATTTAATCATATAAAACAGTATGGAACTAATTGATTAACTGAAAAACGTTGCATAGTATACCTTTAACCAACCCGACCAAACATGACCGAATATCATTAAAAATATTTTTTCTTAACCCATAACCACGGATGACCGCTCAATTTGCATCAGCCCGCGCATCACTGGTGTGGGGGTATGGTAGGGTGGGGGTGGCTGGGGTGAGGGAAATTCTATTGTATATTCTGTCTTGTATTTCGTCTTGTCTGTCTTACTGTCTTTGTATAAATGTATCAGATGTACTGTATGGCACAAAACAATTTTCCGCATAGGACAAATAAATCCATCATCATCATCATCATCATCATCAGCTGCTAGTGCGGCCATATTGCTGTGTTGTGGCTAGCGTGTGGATGGGCAGAAGTGCTAAACTGTGCACACACTGAGACAGACGACCTGTTGCGTGTGTGTGTGTGTGTGTGTGTGTGCGTGTGTGTGTGATGGAGAAGAGCAGGAGAGGGGGGCGTCAGCAGGCAGGCGTGTGTTGGAGCGTGAGCTATGGAGGCCCTGCACTATGTGGGTCAGACCAGCACAGAAAACTCCACAGCCACAAACACACAGGGTGTGCACACACTTCATCATACTGTCAGCTAGATAGCAGTGCGCACGCACCCCTCTACCCCTTTGTGTGTGTGTGTGTGTGTGTGTGTGTGTGTGAAAGAGAGAGAGAGAGGAGAGGAAGATAAAGTGGGTTGTGTGAGTGTGTTTGCATGTGTGTGTGTGTGTGTGTGTGTGAGGGAGAGACAGTATGAATGTGTGTGTGTGTGTGTGTGTCAGCTCTCATGAGACATCACGGAGTGTGAACTTGTAACAGGCTCGATCTGTCTCTTGGTAACTGTTGATAGCCATTAAGAGTCTGTGTAACATTTAAGCTTCATTACGACCATCAGCATTTCAATAGCAATAGCATTGATTAGCATAGACTTCTCTCCTTCCCCAGACAAATAAATAAATGTGTACATGCACACAGACACACACAAACACATTCTATAGACACATACACAAACACAGCAAACACATACTGCACACACACACACACACACTCTCACACACACACACACACACACACACACACACACACACACACACACACACATACACACACTCTACAGATGCATACAAAAGTGCTACACTTTGGGCCCAAAGACTTGGCCTGACCACGCTGCCCAAAAGTGCTGTGTTTGTGACGGACACTCTGGATCCCTGAGTGGACAGAATCTGTGATCTCTCAGCCTTCTGGGCTCGTCGCCTGGGAAAGGCTGGACTGTGAACGCAGCAACTGGCCAGATCTGACACCAGCCGCCTGGGGCAGAGAGAGAGGGGAGGTTGGGGGGGGGGGGGGGGGGGTCTCTCTCCACCAGCCTCTAAGGGTACTGGAGAGAGGTTTTTTTGGGGGGTACCATTGTTCACACAGAACTGTCTGTCTATTGCCTATTAGTCACACACACTACAGAACTGCCTCCCTATGATTGGCCTGGTTATGTAATGATGGAATGATGCTCATTTCTTCCTCGGAATCACATGTCATCCATTCTAATTGCCATCTTGGAACCTTAACGGATTCTACAAAGTTTTAGTGTTATCCAAGGGCTCAATGATGCTTACTATAGGCGACGTCTGCACATTGTGATCCCCTCTGTTGTCACAGGAATGAAGTATAATTACAACACTGTTTTGGGTTCCCGAGGTTAAGAGGCATTAAAATCACTTACAATTGGAGACAGCTGTAATTGGCAAACTGAGAGACGGCCGGAGGATTAAAGATGATAGTGATTTGTGGCTTTGAAAGAACCCTTTCAGCCCAGAGGAATCCAGCGAAGTGCTCTCTCTCTCTCTCTCTCTCTCTCTCTCTCTCTCCACAAAGTAGAACACTCACTTTTTCAAACACTGAAGAGAACTGTACTCAAAGAAAGTTGAAGTAAAAGTTATCAACTTGACTTGCTGATGATATGATTCCGTGGTTCAGTGGATGTGAAACGTTGAAGAACCACTACTTTCAAGGCTACACTTTAAATGGTGCCCAAAAGTGCAGTATGAAAATGGAGGAGCCTACATGCTGAATTAGGCACTGTTATGATCAATCATTTTGTTCACCCAGCGGCATATATTCTCTTCCTTCTGTCATGACTCAAATCAGGACGTGCTGGTTTTGTCACATCGTAATGAGGCGCAGGCTGTGCAGTCAGTCCTGAATCATTTCAGTATCGACCCTGTCAGTAGGAATATCTTACTGCATACTGTAACAACCGTACTCATATCCATAACTGGCTGGGTGTCTGTGTGTGTGTGCGTGTTTTTGTGTTAGTGTGTGAGTGTGTCTGGGTTAGTGTGTGTGTGTGTGTGTATATGTGTGTGTATGCATGTGTTTGTGTGTGTATTTGTGTTTCTGTTAGTGTGTAAGTGTTTGTGTTAGTGTGTGTGTGTGTGTTTCTGTTATATTGTGTGTGAGTGTGTCGGTATTAGTGTGTGTGTGTGTGTGTACTTGTGTTTGTACTACTGTGTTAGTGTTTATGTGAGTATTTTGTGTACGTTTTGTGTGTGTGTGTGTGTGTGTGTGTGTGTGTGTGTGTGTGTGTGTGTGTGGCCTACATCCACATCACTAGTCGGAGATGTCACATTCACTCCCCTGTCCTGCAGTGGTCAGTGGTGAGCTGTGTGTGTGTGTGTGTGTGTGTGTATTTGTGGTCAGTGGTGAGCTGGCCCTAACTGGCCCCTGAGGGCCCTCTGGACCAGAGCAGAGTGCAGTCAGAACAGGGACCCAAACATGCTGGGTAGCAGGTGTGGCTGCCCCCCCCCCCCCCCCCCACACACACACACACACACACACATACACCACACACACATACACACACACACACACACACACACACCTAAACACAAACACACACACACTCAGGATGAGAGGAGAGGAGGAAGAGAGGAAGAAAGGAGAGAGAGATGTGGGGTTTAGAGGAGAAGAGAGGCAGAGCAATAATGGCAGCCAGAGGGAGCTCATTTGGACACTCTGAGGAGACGTGCATATGGGAACCTATCAACACTGTGTGTGTGTGTGTGTGTGTGTGCGTGCGTGCGTGTGTGTCTCTCTCTCTCTCTCTCTCTCTCTCTCTCTCTCTTTCTCTTTCACTGTGTGTGTGTGTGTGTGTGTTTGTGTGTGTGTCTCTCACTCTCTCTCTCTCTCTCTTTCACTGTGTGTGTGTGTGTGTAGGAAAGGGAAAGGAAGTGAGGAGCAGAGATATTGAGACGATGCATAAAGCCCTGCGCATTACACCTCCCATGGCTAAAGAGAGCATTAACGCGACTGAGAGAGAGAAACTCCACAAAACTTGTTTCAGTGTGTGCGCATAAATCCCTTATCACCGCCTCTATAGGCTTTATCAACAGCCGCTGCCCAAATCAAAACTGACTCAGGTCCTAATTTAGCAGGCGAGATCTGAATCTGTTTGTGTTAGTTGCTGTCTGGTTGCTCTTTTTATCTTTAACTTGGACTTGAATTGGAACCCCACAGGCCCTGTGGCTGATTGCCCTGGTGCACTGCTGTGATTAGAATTAGAATGTCCAACACTGACTGTTCTCATTATGATGCAACAATGCATTCACAGAAGCACGGTTTTTGCAACTTGTAAACTGTCATCATCACCTCCGTTTTAGCGATGGTAAAACAATCGATAACAGAGTTATTACCGTAGTTGTGCAGCAAGATATTCAAGGGTAACGTCCAGGCTTCTGTGAAAAATATGATTTGATTAGGTTGAGGAAACAAGTCAGTGGTAAGATGACAATTTCATTAAAGGCTACTCAAAATAGCGGGAACATTTTTTATTATTATTTTACTGCCTATGGAGAAAAACAAGTGAGTCTGAAAGCTGTTGGACCCGGAAATAGATTTATTATCCTATTATTACATCATCACTTAATAACCGAATCAGTTGCGTTAGAACACCAGTTAAAAAGTCTGCAGGGCATCATATGTGGCCCCCTTCTCCTTCAAAAGGCTTTGCTGACACATTCACCTACACAGTGAGGGCTCACATATCAGCTTCTTAGGTTTGTGTCTCAGCTCTTTGGAAGCTACAAAGCACTGCACAGCTGGAACCCAGCCCTGGTGAGCCAGACCTCACTGTTGCCATGGCTCTAAGAAGCTTTGCTTCGGGGCTGCAGGGAACTGAATCGGAGAGCGAGAGTGAGCCAACAGATACAAAAGAGAGAGAGAGAGGGGGAGAATGAGAGTGAGAGAGAGAGAGAATGAGAGTGAATGGGAGAGAGAAAGTGAGAAAGTGAGAGAGAGAGAGAATGAGAGAGAGAAAGAGAGAGAAAGAGAAAGATTAGTTGGGCCAAGCATTAGATCTCTAACAGTGAAGGGGCATTACGGTGATGACAAAATTATGCCGAAAAAGTCACCACTGTCAGAGCTGTCAGAGCAAGGCAGGGGACCCTGACCAGGGGCACCAAGTAAGAGACCCGTCATGACAGAGAAAACAGACAAACACACAAACAAACAGACAAACAAACAAACAAACAAACACTCCTCTGCTCTCTCTCTCTCCCTCTCTCCCTGGTCCCCTGCTCCTCAGACGCTGATCTCAGCCGATCAGTGTGCAGTTACTGGCTGAGGAGACAAACAGGTGCGTACATCATCCCCGTGACGCTGTCACGGGAGAGGGAGGATTATGGGAACCCAGGAAATGCATCTTTTCTCTCAGATGGCCAATACTATTACGTATTACATTACTTCACACCAAAACACTTGTGTCATAAGCCTAATGTTTTGTCTCAAAGGAAGCACTTCTATGCTAGATAACTTCACTGTGTGCAGAACAGATGCACATATTGTCGCATACATAAGACAGACACTTAGTAAGATAGAATAGGCCCATGAATTTAAAATGCAATACACCCACATACCGTGTCCAGTCTGTAGTGTTATTTAGTGGTTGCAATATTCTTACTCACTTTCTGTGTGGTATTAGTTCAGTGATAACAAACAACAATGTGTTTCATATACTGTATATATTAAAGCTTATGCTACAGCAAGATGAAGCGACATATGTAGATGAATATTGACTCAGAAAGTGCATAGTGGTAGTCGACGTGCTAAGAATGTGTAATATATGAGATGGACAGAAGATATTATAAGATGTGCTAATGTGACGAGGCAGATTTGGTTGAGTTGATGCTATTGACCTCCAATCAGGACCAAACATAAAAACATGACATTTCTATTAACGTCATCATTTTGCCAGTCAGCACTTTTAATATACTGTAAGCTCATGATTTCACCCCTCTCTTATCCCCTCTCCAAATGGGCTTTTAGGGTGCTTTCACACCCACAGCAGTTGGTGTACACCAAACGATCTAACAGCAGTTGCTGTACACCAAACGATCTAACAGCAGTTGGTACACCAAACGATCTAACAGCAGTTGGTGTACACCAAACGATCTAACAGCAGTCGGTGTACACCAAACGATCCATTCGAAAAGCTCTTAGTTCGGTTCGTTTTCGTTGGTGTGAAAGCATCAGTCGCACTCGGCTCCGCACTAAATCAAGCAGACCGAGACCGCCAAAAAGAGGTGGTCTCGGTCCGCTTGACTCCGCACCAAATGCCAGACTGGTGCAGTCCCTCTGGTGAGAACGCAAACTGGGGTCCAAACCAAAGACTGTAGGTCAAAATAGTGAGTCAAAATTGGCGCTTATTTCTACTGGAAGATAAACATTGCTGAAACGTCAATCGGACCAATTTTTGGTTCGTTTGCTGGTGTGAAGGCAGACCTCACTGGAGTCTCTATGCTACATAATAACAATTTCATTGCCTGATGCGGACCAAATAATCAAACTAGTGGTGTGAAAGTGCCCTTAGAAGCTGGATCTTACGTGTGTCCTGTAATGTACTGTTGACATGTTTTGGGTCCACAGTGCTGTGTGAGTGTCCACCACCTCTGGTCACATCACACACCTTTACTAGTTTGCTGCTTGTTGCAGATGTCTCAGTGCCCATGAAGGCGGCATCTGGCCTGATATGCTGCTCAGAGCAGCCTTTCACAAACAGAAAACGATTGGTGATTTCGATCTCTCTTTTTCTTCTAATGACATGGTTGGGATCTGACTCTGAGTGTACCCCTTCTTGAAAGGACATGGTTCGCCAGTGACATTTAAATACCAGATGGCTTATCGCTTCTTTTTTTTCTCTCCATCCAATGTTTTTTTTTTCCTTTTCCTTTTTTTTTTTTTTTCAAAAGTCAATTACCTTCTCTTTGAACTCTCTCACAAGGCCAAGACAGAGTGGCTTCTGACTCCAGATGCAGGTGAATAAAAGAGGAGGGTATGCAAACACATTAGATCCATTGCGGTGTCCACAAAGCCTCCATCCCCCTGCCCTCCTCTCAGGGACACATGCCAAGTCTCACATACCTGGGGACGCTCAACTCTTTTATAAGGCTCTTTCTGACATTTTTTTTTTTTTAATCAAAATTGAGTTATTGACATATTCTGGGGCAATTTAAGAAGGTGAAATGAGGTGTTTTTTTGTAGTTGTATGCAGTTTTGGACATTATTTCTAAAGAGGTTTGTTCCATCAGTATAACTGTATGGAAGCTCAAGACTTTGAAGCTCAATATTTCATAGAGTAGATAACCATATAATTCTAAGGGGATGAACTGCCTATGCCACACACTTGGTGCAAGGCTATTCAGCCAGCACAAACATTTTCGATCGCATCACCTGCATTGTTTTAGCGTACCTGTTTACACAGAGCCGGTTGGGTGTGGAGCACGTTAAAATGCTAAAAGGATGTATGTCTGTATGTGTTGAAGTTGAATAAAGAGTTGCACTGTTGGGCATACACAAGATGTTTAGTGTCAGAGTGAACACAGAAGGAGCAGAACATAACAGAAGATGCCATTGCTGATGCTCCATCAGCAATACATGTGCTGGCTGAAATAGCCCTCCTTGGCATATAGTCCATATGTCCTTGAATTTCCCCTTGGGGATCAGTAAAGTACCAATCTATCTATCTATTTACCAATACAAGTTTTGATATTCCGGGTATATTTGTTTGGATATAGCAAGTCTACAGTCCTTGCTGGATGTATTTGTTTGGGTATAGCAAGTCTACCGGCCTTGCTGGCTATATTTGTTTGGGTATAGCAAGTCTACAGGCCTTGTTATGCTGGGTATATTTGTTTGGGTATTCGGTTTTTAAGTCTGATGTCACAGGCCCAACAGCTTTTTTCATGAAAAGATGTTTACTAGCGCACAGACGGTTTATGCAACTTGTAAAATTTGTCATCATCACCTCCATTTTAGCGAGCATAAAACAAAATCACTAACTTTAACAGAGTTATTCCTGTAGCTGTGCAGCCAGATGATATATTCAAGGGTAATGTCCAGTCTTCCACGATAAATAGGATTTGATTAGGTTGAGGCAACAAGTCAGTAGTACAATAAGATGACAGTTTTCTTAAAGGCTACTCAGAATAGCAAGGATTTTTTTTTCTAAAAGCAGGTGAGTCTGAAAGCCTTTGAACCCGGAAAGAGATTTATTATCCCATTATTAAATGTATAGCAAGTCTACAGGCCTTGATATGCAGGATATATTTGTTTGGGTATAACAAGTCTGCAGGCCTTGATATGCTGGGTCTACTTGGTCTGCATGCCTGGTTAAGTAGTGAAAGGCTCCAAGTCTACATTATACCGGAGGCCTTGTTTTAATGCAGACACACCTTATAGTATCTCCATGGAAATGGAAAAGAATGAAAAATATTATAATGACAACCAGATCCTCTGAGTGTGTGTGTGTGTGTGTGTGTGTGTGTGTGTGTGTGTGTGTGTGTGTGTGTGCGAGCGTGCGTGTGCCTGCGTGCATTCGTGCGTGTCTGTGTGTGTGCTTGGGCCTGTGTGTGTGTGTGTGTGTGTGTGTGTGCATCCATCTGGGTGTGTCACAGTCATTTAACAAGCATTTGATTGCAATCATTGCTTGAGACTCTGAAGCATTTTCCCTCTCCTGCCAGAAGGACTCCCAAGCAGAATGCAATAACAGGGAGAAGCAGAGCCGACTCAGACTCATGTTCCATTCTGTGGCACACACACACACACACAGAGGCGAAAAGAACCCGTTTCCTCTCCGGTTCTGCAGTTCTTTCATGACCTTTAAACACATTAAAGGCAGAGGATAAAATCACATTGATCAATGAACTGAACGCTACCGGAACTTTGAAACCTTTGTATGGATGTTTGTGTAGAAAGCTGTGCATCGCACTATGAGCCACACTCTCATCCAGACTCTCTGTGTTGTTCTCTGAGCTCTCGTCTACGTGTATCCAGATGTGTCGGAGGCATCTGTGAGGCGATGACTTTGGGGTTTCTGCGCGCAGGGCAGGGCAGGGCAGGGCAGGGCAGGGCAGGGCTGGGGCATCCCGGTGGGAGGTGGCACTGCCGCACTCGATGTGCCACCGAGACTTGGCCCTTTGGCAAGATTGACACGGGGTCAGGGAGAGGACAATAAAGGGCACACACACACACACACACACACACACACACACACACGCACAGACACACACACGCACAGACACACACACACATGCACAGTCACACACACACACGCACAAATAAATAACAGCAGCAGCTCAGGGGTACTAACAGACATGCACATACATACAAGCTCACACATGTGTGAACACACGCCACACACACACACACACACACACTTACACACACACACACACACACACACACACACACACACACACACACACACACACACAGTAGCTCAGGGGCACATACAGACATACACTCTCACAAACATAATAGCACACATGCGCACGCATGCATGCACGCACACACACACACACACACACACACACACACACACACACACACACACACACACACACACACACACACACCAAGAAGCATAACAGCATATGGGGTCACTGAAGGACGCACACATAGAATCCCACACACACACATACAGAATCACACACACACGCAGACAGAAAAAAAAGAGACAGAGGAGCTCATGCAGGGGCTGAAGGTTCAGTGAGTGGACTCTCTCTCTCTCTCTCTCTCTCTCTCTGTCTCTGTCCCTCGCTCTTGCCATCTTTTATTGCACTCTGTCTTTTTTCTTTCTCTCTTTTTCTCCCTCACTCTGTCTTTCACACACTTTCGTTCTTTCAGTCTTCTCTCTCTCTCTCTCTCTCTCTGCCCTCCTCTTTCTACGAAGCATCCAGGTCAGCACTTTTCACAAACAGTTTTCCCGGGTAGTCACAAAAACACACACTCAAACACACACACACACACACACACACACGCACGCACGCACACACACACACACACACACACACACACACACACACACACACACACACACACACACATACAC
>NC_084996.1:22038079-22045579 GCF_963854185.1 Sardina pilchardus | reverse complement strand
GATATTTCCTCTTTTTTTTTTTTATTTAAGACATTAAGATCGATTTCCAAAGGTTGATTTTATATTCCTCTTTATAGTCAACTTTAGCATGTGTTGCAATAGATAGAGTCTTTATTGTCCTGTAAAGCATATTCTTTTTCACATGTCATTTCATCCATAAAAGATTTGATGTAACATACATCTCATACATATAACATATCACACATCACACATCACACATCACACATCACATATCACACATCACACATCACACATCACACATCACACATCACATATAACACATCACACATCACACATCACACATCACACATCACACATCACACATCACATATAACACATCACACATCACACATCACACATCACACATCACACATCACACATCACACATCACACATCACATATAACACATCACACATCACACATCACACATCACACATCACACATCACACATCACACATCACACATCACATATATCATGTAACATATAACATGAAATACGTCTGGAGGTAACTGTGTCTCTGCTATCTCTGAATGCTGTCCCATTCTGACAGGCGTGTCAGTTATTGGAGCCGTTGTATATCATGCCGAGTGTCCTTCTGCATATGTCCTCTCCTCTCATATGTTTGCACAGCACACCTCTGCTTCACTCCGCCGCCAGATTGGGAAGCAGAGCCTGCTGAGACCATTTGCCCTTCAGAAAATACAACTTCACAAACCTTATTTTGACTTAACTAGATAATAACCACAAAAGACAAACAAATGATTTGCTTCTTCAAAGAGTCAATAGGATTTGTTGGTAACAGGGTCCAACTGTAAAATTGCTTAACTTTTTCCTACACATGCAGCAACACTGCAGACATTGTTGTAATTAAAATCTAATTCAATGGTTTCAAAGGTTTCTGAACATTAAACGTCTCCTCTGGAGGCCATTATCTGAGCCAGCATTGTCCATCGGTCACTATCTTGGGAAAGGGATTCTGCCATATTAATCTCCAGATTATAATCACAAAGAGCGATGTAGGGATTTCTATTTTCAACATACTGGGTAGGAGCCCATTTATGCTGCATCATTGCTTTAATATGGGAAACTACAGTCTGAAAACAGCCAGTGATATGCATTAGTTAGTCTAGATGCAGTATGCCTCACAGTGTTCAATTTCAGATCATTATGGCTTTAACAAAGCAGGTAAAATGTGTGCTTTGCTTGTGTGGAGATCTTAAACATGCGGTCTATTTCAGTATACTTAAATTAAGTGTGATTACAAAAAGGTCATCTGGGGTTGAACCCATCTGTTCAGCTACATCAGCCACTTCACAGGGAAATTTTTCTGCCTCCTCTCTAGAGTTGGACTCCGAGCTCGTCCCCCTGTCACCAAGGCGTTCCAAAAGGCCGTTGGCTCCCTCCCTGTGACATATAACTCCACCACCCTCCCTGCCTACCGCCACTTCATCTCCATATATGGTACCCACTTCCTGAGTCAGGCAGAGCTGGGGGGGCGTGTCCAGTCCACCACGGCCATGGCCACGTGCCGATTGGCCATGAGCGGCCTGTCCGTCAACGACGTCAGCATCTGCCTCTCCGCGGAGGGCACGGCGGCCATCGGAGGCCAAGCGCTGCCCGCCGCGTTCAGATTCTGCAGAGCGAAAAGCAGGAGGCTCAGCGGCCGAAGCTTCGCCGAGACCTTCTCCCAGCGCGTCACCGACGTCCAGGGTGGCATCGGCGGCCAGGGAGGGGACCTCTTGTTCGCGCCCCGGAACAGGCGCCGCTACGAGGCCTGGCTGCGCTCGCTCCGGGCCAACCCCGGCGTGGTGGCGCACAGCCTGACCCCTCTGCACGCGCTGCTGGACAGGAGGGACGCAGAGAAGCGCGAGAGCCTGCGCCGGGCGGTCAGCGAGTACGTGCGCGGCTACGCCGTGCCCGCGGAGTGCCGCTCCAGGTGCGCCGTGGGCAGGCGGACGGAGAGCTGCGGGTGTGAGTGCCGCGGGCACGTGGGCATCGACGCCAACTGCTGCCCGACGCGAGCCTCGCTGGCCGACCTGACCGTGGTGGTGGAGAGGGCCACGGGGCTCTGGGGAGACAACTTCTCCAAGACCGACGCCTACGTCACAGTGTTCTACGGGACACGCAGAAGCTCCACGCCCGTCATCGCAAACAACAATTTCCCCCAGTGGAACTACCGGTTCTCCGTTGGAACCGTTGATCTTGCGAGGAAAGTGTGAGTGGCGGCATCAGGGGTTGTCACCTTTTACATTAGAAACGGCTGCAACTTTTGAAAAATATTCAGTCAAACTGGATGAATATTTTTAATTCTTCCAAATAATTAAACATATTAAGATATGTTTGCACATTTTCCAAATGATTAAACATTAAGATAATTAAACATACGACGATGTACGATACGTTTTAGGCCACCACCTCAAACAGGCTGGCATATTTGTAGGCTAGTGGTTTCAAGAAAAATAGTATAGCATAACCAACCATGTGATAGTATGCTTACAGATGATGGTCGAGACATGTATGGTCGTCCTTCTGCAATTTAAGTCCTCCTGTGCTGTGCTTCCTCAGGCCTTTGCGTTTTGAAGTGTGGGATCAAAACACGTTGTGGAAAGACACGTTCCTAGGAAAGGGCTTCGTGGTTCCCAACCAGGGCTGGCAAGTGAAGCGCCGCTTCCCTCTGATGCACGGCTCGCTCTTCGTCTCCATCACGGCTGTCTGCGCCCCCAATCTCACCGGACCCCTCTGTGGACGCTACTCCCCGACCCCAGCGGCTGGTGGGGGCCTGTGCGACCAACACGAGCAGGCCGGGGGTGGACACACTTGAGGTCAGACCCCCTAGAAAACACGCCTGGAGGAACGCCTTGCTGCGAAGAAGACTCTGTCATTCTCCTTTGGATGAGAAGAGATGAGAAGAATAACATTTTGCTGATCTTATTTTAAATGCTTCATGTTATCCGTAGAGCTACCTAAAGCCATGATTTAAAAAAACAAATGTCTGTGGAAAAATTCGTCCTCTTTTTTACTTTCTGTTGGCCTGACATCAGTATTCGGAAATGCTCTTCCTCTTGTTTTTAAAGAGAATTGTTGGTGCTGCTTGAGTTTTTATTTTAGCTTTAGAACTAGTGCTATGATGCAAATCTGTTTAGAGTGAAGCCCCACTATTCGCAACAGCTTTTCTTCCTCACTGAAAGAAGAGAGGAGAGCTTCTCGGTGTTGTTGATGTTTGAGCAGAGCTTAGCGTGACTCCAGAGCTATTATAACACGACACCGTGGTGTGAGGTAGCCCTCTCTTCTTTCTGGCCTCAGCTTCACCAACATTCAAACTGTACACTCGTTTATTTTCATTTTATTTCAAATAAATACATTCATTTCACGTCATTAGTGTCCACATTTTTGCCGCCTGTGCAAAATGATTAAACACATTGTCATGGTTTGCAATATTTTTTCATTTGTGTGGTCTTCATATGCTGTGCTTCATGTGCTTGAGAATAAACAGTTTTAAACAGTGTTTGTATTTGATGAAATTTGGATGTGACTTGCCGAATAAATTGCATTGATCTTCTGATCAAAGGAAGAAAAGAAAGGAGCAAAGACAGACAAAAAAGCTCAGGCATAGCAGCATGTACCTTCCTCAGAACAGAACTCAAGGTCTGGAGACTTCTCCTTTCTCCTTTTATGTCCAGCTCTTCCCTTGACACCAATCTTTTTAAGATTGAACACGCCGACAACCTTCATCTCTTGCACTGCAATGAAATGGTATTGAAGGATGTGTAATATATTGACATTTAAAGACAATAAAAACTCAGTGACCGGTATTTTACTGGCTAACACTAGAAATGGGAAATCCAATGCAGTGCTGAACTCCCCTGGGCCGCCAGTAGACCAGACAGGCATCCTGTCACACAACACCACTTCAAAGATAGTGTGCAAACCTGAGGACACGCCGAAGTCTGTGATTTACAGAGAATTAGCATAAACAGAGCTCCTCGTCTACTCAGAAACAGACTGATGTGCAGAGCGGCACAGCATAGCTGGAAGAAACAAGGAACATGGCTGAGGAGATCAGAGGGCCTTTCAGTGTCACATGTACAGCATGTTTTGGGCAATGTCCATTGTTGTCGCGGTTTTGGGTCTTTGAGCATGTGTTTGAGTGTGTGTGTGTGTGTGTGTGTGTGTGTGTGTGTGTGTGTGTGTGTGTGTGTGTGTGTGTGTGTGTGTGTGTGTGTGTGTGTGTGTGTGTGTGTGTGTGTGTGTGTGTGTGTGGGTGGGTGTGTGTCCAGCTCTGAAAACTCCACTGCATAAGTGACATTCAAATAAGTTGATAGTTATATTCAAATTTCGAGTGGTCTCTTAATTTTTCCTATAACCCTCTAGAACTCAATGGAATGGGATAGGAATAGGATGACATCAGAAATATGTGCAGTGGTCCCTTCATTTTTTTTCAGAGCTGTGTGTGTGTGTGTGTGTGTGTGTGTGTGTGTGTGTGTGTGTGTGTGTGTGTGTGTGTGTGTGTGTGTGTCTGTGTGTGTGTGTGTGTGTGTGTGTGTGTGTGTGTGTGTGTGTGTGTGTGTGTGTGTGTGTGTGTGTGTGTAAAAGGCAGTGTGTGATTGTGGGTGTATATTGTGTCAGCACTTGTGTGATTGTGTTCAAGGAAGCAGCTTCTCTGCTACTGTGGCTACAACTCAAAGGAAAGACTTTCTCTCGGGTGAGTCCATCTTTTTTTAATGAAAATGTTATGTTGATTGAAAGGGGAATAGAGGGCTTGCCTTCTTTGTATTACAAATCGAATGGTACTAGATGGTTCATTTCATCTTCCATGTATAATGTTCTGTTCAGTAACAAAAACAAGAGTTGCAAGCCACCTAATAATGTCTTCTGTTCCAGTTAGCATTTTTATTAATAGATTTATGCATAGCTAGGAAGTTAGCATACATTTCAATGGTGTCTGACTATGTACTGTGCATGTTTCTATGTGGTCAGTCTGGTCACCCTCCAGAGAGCTCATAGAGGTTACCCATAATTGTGTCCTCCTTAACAACGCCATATGAATCTTCCTCTCTCTCCCTCTCTCTCCCTCTCTCTCTGTCTCTCTCTCTCTTTCTCTCTCTCTATTTCTGACAGCCTTTCCAGATCATGCTCACTACCCACCTCCACCTCCAGCATCACCCACTCCTTCACCTCCCCACCCTCCTCTTCCTCATCCCTCACCTGTGCCATGCCCGCCGCCCTGCCCCCGCTCCTGCTCCCGCGCCCGCCTGCCGCTCTGCCACCGCGTTCGCCTGCCGAAATCCGCCCTTTGTGCCCGGCCACGACCTCATCGGCAAGGGCTTCGACGTGGTCAAGCTGCAGACCACCGGCGCCTTCGTGGTGGACGTGGACCGCTACCAGCTGCACGTGTCGGGCAACTGCACGCTGTGCCAGAACCGGCTCCTGGGTCAGGAGCAGAAGCTGCCGGCCGCCGTGGCCGACTGGCGCGTCCGGGTCAAGTGCCGCCGCCGACTCAGCGAGAGGATCTACGAGACGGGCAGCGCCATCCTGGAGCGGAACGACAAGGCCTTCCACGCCAGCGCCAAGGTCGGGCTCGCCCTGGGGAACGCCGCCTTCCTGGGCGGCACTCGGTCCAAATCGTCCAGGTTTGCCCGCAGCCACTCCACCCAGGACAGGTACTCCTTCGCCACTCATCAAGTGTCCTGCCGATACTACACGTGAGTACCACGCTGTGTTCCATAAATAATGAATAATAATAATGATATTGATAAGCTTTGGAATAATCAAATAATAATAAATTAAGGTATTTTATAAAGCACTGTATAAATAAAATAGATAGCCTATGCAAGATGCGTACAGTGATACCATTTACGTTAACTACAGTAGTATAGCAAACAAATATAGTATAATATATAGAATGAATATGGCAAGATGTATACCATAGAATTATTGCAATGTTAACAGAATACTCTGTTATAGCATAGGGGATCCATGATGAGATGGTGCCTGAAACCTAGTAGTAAGTGTTTGTGTTTGTGCATCAGTGCAGTTGAACAGTGCGGTTGAAGGCAGTTGGTGGCATTTGTGGCCAGTGGTGTATTGTGCTTCTTGGGCAACTGAACTCCATTTATACAGTAAGAGCAGTTACAGTCACGGCCCACACCACCACCACAACCACAGTCTTCTACGGTCCCCATAGAGACACCATGACAACCACAGTCTTCTACAGTCCCTCCAAAAGAACATCGATGTGATCAAGAAAAAATTTACTGTTAATAACTCAGACAGACTCCGCAGCTAAGTCTTTATATATGCAATCACCTCTCAGCTACTGTCATATGATCCAACACTTTATTCCTACACTACATGGTATGCCCTTATCATGTATCGGTATGTGCAAGGAAAAAAACATTGTTAATAATAAGATAAGATCCTCTCTGTGGTGTCTGGAATGTTAGGCTATCTTTACCAAATGACCAGATATTTATCAATAATTCAAACAGAGCCATTTGAGGTCTTGTGTGGTTGGCTGAACAGCTTGGACATTTCCATAAATCAAGTAGGTGGGACTTGCCCTCCAGTTGCTATCCTCTTCCTCATAGGGGGAAGTGTCTCACCCTCATTGCATACGGCAGCTGAATTGGGGTCAGATTGAGGTCATGTATGTGCAGGGTGGGCAGGTGCCATTTTAACTGACGCAGTCTCCCAATGACATTTTTACAGTCAGGAGATATACACATACACGGCTTCAATTTCATTAGCTGAAACTGTGAAACTGTCTTTTCCCAACACAAAGGCGCAAGAAAGACAAGATAAAAAAAACACATTGATTTACCTGAAACCTTCCTGGCAGAGAGACCACACTGTTGTTATGTAACCCAGTAGAATCAGCGCCACCACTGTGTCCTTGTGCTCTTCTGCCTGTCCATCTCCAGACTCCGCCTGCGCGACAACCCTCCGCTGACCAGAGGGTTCGTCACGTCGCTCCAGACGCTGCCCTACGCCTACGCCCAGAGCACGGCCGCCAGCTTCCGCCACTTCCTCTCCACCTACGGCACGCACTACCTGCGGCGCGTGGACCTGGGCGGGCGGGTGCGCTCCACCACGGCCGTGCGCACCTGCGAGACCACCGTGAGCGGCCTGTCCGTGCACGACGTCAGCAACTGCCTCTCCACCGAGGCGGCCGCCGCCCGGTCCGGCCCCAGCGCCCGCGCCCAGCAACGCTACTGCCGCGCCAAGGCCCGCGCCTTCACCCGCGGCCGCCCCTTCAGCGCCGCCTTCTCCGACCGCGTGACCGAGGTGCTCGGCGGGAGCGGCCAGCTCGGGGACATCCTGTTCGCGCCGGAGAAGAGAGCCAGCTACGGCACCTGGGTCAAGTCGCTCAAGGTCGCGCCGGGCGTGGTGGCCTTCCGGCTGAGCCCCCTGCACACGCTCATCGACCCCCGCGCCGACCCCCAGCGCTACTACAACCTGCGCAGCGCCATCAGGGACTACGTCGCGCGGGCCGGCGTGGG
>NC_084996.1:22003079-22033079 GCF_963854185.1 Sardina pilchardus | reverse complement strand
TAGTGGATGCGATGAAGCACAGAGGTCCATGGATGATCCACAGATGCTTCCTGCATCCCCAAGGATGGACCAAATACGCCATTCGTGTTGCATTCACATTTTTATGCCTGGTTGGTGGTAGGGTTTTAACGGAGTGGGACGGGGTCGACTGGCGTTGGGTTGGCCGAGGAAGGGGGGAGCGAGTGATGATGGTGAGGGGGGGGGGGGGGGGTGAGATATATGGCTGGATAATTATTACATATCTGAATATACTCCCCCTCCCCTCCCGCCCTAAAAAGAAGGCGGCATGAGATGAAAATAGGAAATAGTCGACTATAACGTAGACATTATTTCATTACGTCAAATAATTCGATATTGGAACACCTTGCACACAGTTGGTAGCATCTGCACTACGGCCCTTTCGCTTCATATTTCTGAGGTAGCCTACAATTTGCACGTCAGTGGATCAAGGAGGAGAGGAGAGACGTCTTGTTGAACATATTGTATTTTTATATGAGTATACCGAGTTGAGAGCGCCGGCATGCGAGTAGAAGAGTATGGCTATCAGGATGATATTCCCAAAAGACGGTCAGAAATCAAATCGATGCGAGGCCCATGGCTTTTTGGCGTTGCCCAACCTCCACCAACCTCTCTCTCTACGAATCAATAAAAATCCGAGAGGAAACGCCTGGACTGCTGCTCTGCACCCCTTGATTTAAGATCTCTCTCTCTCTCTCTCTCTCTCTCTCTCTCTCTCTCTCTCTCTCTTACACACACACACACGCACACACACACACACACACACACGGGGGAGGTGGTGGGGGTGATTTCCCAGTTGCAGATGTTGGCTTTAAACTGTCAAAATCACACCCATTTTGGTGAGAGGTAATACTACGAGTGCATTATCAAATAATAAATATCCTTAAACATTTAATGCAGCCATTAGAGAATATGAAGAGATTGTTTGAATGGCCACTGCAGATTTTGCGCGACCAAAATCTTCCGGGGTTGACGAAGCACTATGGCGGTTCACGATGTGTGGTGTGGATGAAACAATTTCAGGAGTGGTTCTGTCTCGGGAACAGAGAGGTGTTCCTGATGTAGGCGAGAAAAGCCGAGCTGTTGTCCCCAACCCACCCTTTCCTGTTCTGATGGACAACGTGAAGCTGAAATAGACAAAACGCTGGTAATCGACCGTTTGTCTGAATGACTAATGAACAGCTCCCTCAAAGTATGTGTGAATGACAGCATTGCATTTTGAGTTTCTGCCAACAGATGCGATATGATCGAGTAATAATGACATTTTATGTAATCATCAACATCACTGTGACGTATTGGTCGCGCTACATCCTACCCCTGTGAGGAAATCGTCTGCGAAACGCACGAGTTATTCGAAATGGTGAGAGATAAATAGACTGATAAAAAAAAAAAAAAATGCCAGGGAACTATATGAAGCGCTGTTGTCATGTCTGTTTCCTTTCTTTTCTGGCAAGGAGTTGGCCATGGAATTGTGAAGAGGTCAGTGTCGCGCATATGTGTCGCGTGAGAGTCTGCGTCCAATCTCATTGATCAGAGACGCGAGCAGAACCAGCACGCGCTTTAACGTTGTTCAAATACAGCCCATGATGTAGCTCATCACAGCACACGTAGACGACCTCATGCAACTAACAGAAATACTGGAACTGTTAGCACGTCCTTAGGCAATGTAGGCTACAACCTCTCTCACTCTCTCTCTCTCTCTCACACACACACACACACACACACACACACACATACATACACATAGCCTACACATGCACACGCTTTCTCTCGCTTTTTCATTATCTCTCTCTGTATGTGCGTGTGGGTGTGTGCATACGGGCAGGCTATATGTCATGCATAAACGCATAAAGTAAAATAAGAAAAGGTGGCATGGGTATTAATCCCACTGCTCTCTCTCTCTCTCTCTCTCTCTCTCTCTCTCTCACTCTCTCTCTCTCTCTGTCTTTCCCTTGCTCTCTCTGTTCATACAAAATGATCACAGTTGTACAAATGAAAATGTTGAGCTATGCTTTTACATTGTGTCTTAGCCATACATCAGAGTAGATGAATGTTGCCTACTATGCTACCCTAATGGCTAGCATGCCAACTGGTGCAGTAGGCCAAAGGCAACGCTTTGTTGAAATATTCTAAATGTTGACTATATGTTAAGATACAGCAAAAACACAGAACCTAAAGGTACTAAAGATCTCTTTCGATAATGCCTGTTGCCATGGTTGTGTTGAGACTGCAGGTATGAGGGACCTGTATGGAAATGGTCTCTCGTCCCACAGTGAGCTCTTAATGTGCTCTTCCCCATTCCCTTCACAGGGGACGGCAGCCCCCTCACACACGAGGCATTAATTCCGGATATTTGCATGAAGGCATTATAGCCTGGGCTATCCCTCATAGTGCTGCTATCTCGTGTCATCCAAGCGTAAATGAGTTACTATGGGCGTTTCACTTGTGTGCTGAAGGACTGAGGGCCTGGGTCTATCTAAGCCAAATAGAACCCCTCAGGGTTGATTGAGATATGCCATCGGCGGAGTTCAAAGGTCAACTTTAGAAGTAGTGAATACCATACTTCCATTCAGCTGTCAAGACTTCTTTTTTTCTTGACTTAGATAGATAGATAGATAGATAGATAGATAGATAGATACTTTATTGATCCCCAAGGGGAAGTTCACTTAATGTCTGTATGGACGGGACACTAAATTGAACACATGTATTTATCAGATGGCACTATTGAGGATGGAGATGCTAGGTTTCTTACCTTTCAAATCAATGTGTAATGAAATTGTAACACATCAAGATATGTCATAGCAAAGTCCATTGTCACTGTTGGCTAATTTGATATGGCCTATAATCTCCCACGTTTTCACCCGGTGCCTGTCTAGTCCTTTAGAACATTCTGAAACTTCTTGGGTTCACGTGAGGGTGCAAGGCTACTTTAAGCTCTTGCGTCCAAAATATAGTCTTCCCAAGCCCAGAGCAAAATAGCTGTCTGTGACAGAGTGATGAAGATCCCTCTACCCTGGGGCCGTGCCAACGCCAGCATCTGCTCCTCTTTCCCCCAATCAAAAGCCAATTAAAGACACCAAACAAATAAACAGCAGAGAGCGCAGTGGGGCCAGGCAGGCAGACCAGGCCAGGCCAGGGTGCGACCGTAGGCAGCCATGACAGGTGCACGGTACAGACAGGCAGGCAGGCAGGCCAGGGTGTGACCATGGGCCCCCATGACAGGGGCATGATGGAGGCCAGGCAGGGAGGCAGACAGGCAGGCAGGCCAGGCCAGGGTGCGACCATGGGCAGCCATGACAGGAGTGCTACTCTGGAGCACTCCCATGATTCAGCTGTGCTCAGCACGCTACAGTGACATGGCTGAGTTTTGCTCTTTTTTTATGTTTATTTATTTCCGGTGGTTGAAGCTCAGCTTGAATGCTTACGGTGCTGTCTGTGTATATGTGTGTGTGCGTGTGTGTGTGTGTGTGTGTGTGTGTCTGCATGATTCCAGTGTGTTATGGTAGAAAGGGAAAAAAAGATGCTTGTCATGAGGTGAATCATAGTGATTCATTAATGTAATGAATGTTTTCGTATTGACCACACACACGGGCCTTGGTGCTTCATCATTGCAAATTCTCCACTGCTATATTTGGCACAGTTATAGGAATTGGATCAATAAGCTCTCCAGCCAGTTATTTCATGGGTCCGGGCCATGGATATCATTTTAGATAAGGAGATTGAGCTCGCTGCCGAGCAGCAGTTGTAAGAAAACGAGAGAGATGAAAAGAGGAGAGAGAGACAGAGAGACAGAGAGAGAGAGAGAGCAAGAGACATAGAGATGGAGTGAGAGAGCCTCCAAATTTGCATTGTCATTGCAGCCAGTCTTGAATTGACCCTGAGCAGTGTGTGGCTTCCTGGTCCTGCCGGTGTGTGTGTGTGTGTGTGTGTGTGTGTGTGTGTGTGTGTGTGTGTGTGTGTGTGTGTGTGTGTGTGTGTGTGTGTGTGTGTGTGTGTACGTGTACAGGAGAGGACAGGGATGTTTTCCTCAGGAAGGTTGGAATGTGCCAGGGGCCACCAGGGCCTTCTATATTTAAAACTCTCAGCTCATCCTCTCCCCCCAAAAAACACCTTCATAATATCCCCCATATATGCTGCTAATAGCAACAACAAGCACCTCCATAATATCCCCCATATATGCTGCTAATAGCAACAACAAGCACCTCCATAATGTCCCCCATATTCAGTATGTACAGTAGCTACAGTAATTTCCTGCATATAAGCCGCTTCGTGTATAAGCCGCAGGACAGTGTTTTATGCTAGTTAAAAGAAACAAAACCATATCAACACCATATTAACTGACCCCCTGTATTAACCTCATAGCTGAAGATTTTTTTGCAAAATCAATGTATAAGCCGCGGCTAATAGTCGGGAAATTACGGGTACTCCCATAGCAACTACAAATGACAAAATATCTTGTGTCATACCAGAGGTGATGGGTGGGGCCATGCTGTTACGCTATATGGTGTATTTCATGTGTCTTTGTGTGGTTTGTCTCACGTAGATGTTGTCTTGTCATGAGCATCATGCTGAAGAAAACCCCTAACAGCCGCCAAGTCGTGTGTGTGTGTAGCGTTGTAGTCTTATTGGTATTGAGTCTTGAATCATGTGGAACTCCTAACGCAGCCGCCAAATCGTGTGTGTGTAGCGTTGTAGTCTTATTGGTATTGAGTCTTGAATCATGTGGAACTCCTAACGCAGCCGCCAAGTCGTGTGTGTGTAGCGTTGAAGTCTTATTGATATTGAGTCTTGAATCATGTGGAACTCCTAACGCAGCCGCGGAGTGGTGAGGGAGATGGAGGCGAGACGGTCCAGTGCTGTTGTAGCTCTGCGCCTTTCATATGACCCTGGGTGGAGCGGCTGTGCCCAGTGGTCAGTGCTCGGCCTTCCGCAGGCACGTCCTCGGAGTGAACACGACACGCTTGTCTTGCCTGTGTCTGGTTCTGGTGGCCGTCGGCATGCTCAACATGGAGCTGGAGCCGTGTGCGTTGTCGTCGGGGTCCGCGGCCGGCGCTGACTTATGATGTGCTCGTCACGTCAGCCGCCACCTCCGCCGCCTGATCCATACGTATCAGCCAGGCACGCCACACAATGTTAGCTATCATGTTACTCCGCGTGTAACTGTCAACTAGTGTGAATGCTCTCAAACTCCCAGGCAACCATTGCATTGCAGGAAGACACAGGAGGGGGGGGGGAGGGCTGTGTGACTGTGTCACATCAGTAGGCAACGGATGTTCACACTCGTCTCGGAATCTCTCGTTTTTTTAATTGCTTTTCATCTCATTTCATTTCATTTTTTTGTGGTCTCGTTGGTTTTTCCCCCTGATTGTCTATTTTGACGGTAGCGCTGTCGACGGCAGCACGTTCTCTCCGTCTATTCGCCGATGAGGAGGAGTGAGTCAGCGCTGTGGAGCTGTTGAGTCAAGAGAGGCAGCCAGCCAGATCAGAGCCCAGCCCTGAGAAACAACCATGCTCACCAGCACGCAGAGAGAGAGGGAGAGAGAGGGAGAGAGAGAGAGCCCTGAGAAACAACCATGCTCACCAGCATGCAGAGAGAGAGAGAGAGAGAGAGAGAGAGAGAGAGAGAGAGAGATGTACCAAGAGAACATGCACTTAAATAACGACTCGATGGCCTGCTTCGAAACGAAAGAAGCGCCTGTCCACATTCATCCACATCAGGGATCAGTTCCTCGACTCCCCTAACAAGGCTTACTTAACAGGAAGGAAAATAAGGTAGAATTATGAGGTATCGCAGTAATGGGATACATTCTATTCGCTGTCATATCATGGCATTCAATCCACTGACGTCAATTTATGTGGACAGTGTGATGAAGTATGTGGAAAACGGAAGCTGTTTTATATGCACAGGGTCTTCGTTATAGATTAGTTTTGCCCACCGACTGGCTGGCCACTTCAGGCCCCTGAGGGGCTGACTCAGACGGACGGTGTCCTCCGTCACCTGGTCCTCCATCGAGACAGCTCTGTGTCCCTCAGACACGAAGGCCAGTCACACCACCCACTAGGGAGTCGGCGAGAAGACCGCTTGTGTCTGTACAAGGTTAACAGTATTACTGCAGCACTTATTTGTGTCGTCTCTGAAAAGGAGAATTGAGTGGAAGTGCAGAATGTAGAATCTTGTCATCATAGAACATGGAATGCTATGTAGAATGTGTGTGTGGAATGCACAACCAGTGGACAAATAAGAATCCTGCCATTGAAAATGCATTTAAGAAAGAGGATCCTGGAGGTTTGAAGTTATGTGATAGCTTCACTATAGAAGTGAAAGACGTCTCACTTTGTTATGTTATACATTTCACCAATAGCTCAATGTATATCTCATCCATTCAGAGGTTGATGCATTTATGTCTGTTCCCATGAAAGCATTTCTAGCACCGAGCAGCACACTGGGTAACAGATGATGCAAGAGGGGGGCCTAGCAAAGCAAACTAATTTGGCTCAACTCCACTGCTGTGTCATTAAGGAAGTAGTGTTGTGCGCTACTGAGCTCTTCTAACGACAAAAGGGATATTCAATGATATGCTAATAACCGGATAGCAATCAAGGCGACGTCAAGAGAATCCTGATGTCAGGGACGATATTGATCATCTCATGCCTGACGAATGGGTCAGCTGCCGCCCAGCAGTTCTGGGAGGGCGCTGAGAGAAAGGAACGCCATTACTGTGATTTATGTCTTATTGGCTGGAGACGTGGCCGCCCAAGACAGTCCATAGGCTCTCGTACATTTTAAAGCCCTTTGTCCCTTTACAACGGTGTTGCAGAGATTTTAAGGAGAGGACGTATTTATGGCTATCTGAGGTGGAGGATTTAGACAAAGCATAAACACAAAGGAGCTTCTCAGCTGGGGGTTCACATGACTGGGATCAGGAAGATTTCTCTGTTAAATCAAAAGGCCACAAATGCCACTATTGTGGTATTGTACATGCGCTGAAGATGAAGTCATTTTCTAATCTTTGTCAAACAATCTGATCGGGAGAATAGTGTACAACTTTTTTTTAATGTACATACAATATTACGAATATTGATGTTTCCTGGTGTGGTGGTGGTGTGTGTGTGTCAGGGATGGAAATTAGCACCAGCCACCAGCCAAATGCTGGTAAAATGTGAGAGGGGCTGGTAGATTTCAGACACAAAGTCATATTTTAACATTGAGTGGCTGGTTAATTTGACCAGAAATCTGCTATTGGCTGATACATTTTCACATTTTCAAATTTTAATTTCCACCCCTGGTGTGTGTGTGTGTGTGTGTGTGTGTGTGTGTGTGTGCATCCGTGTGTGTGTGTGTGTGTGTGTGTGTGTTTGTTAGCTACATTGCCAGTAAAAAAGGCCGTGGAACAGCTCTATCTGATTTAATCTCTCCTCAGAAAGCAAGTAGGCTGATCAAAATCTGCTCGCATTTACATAAAACACCCAAACCAAAAAAAGAGAAAAGTAATCTTAAGGCACGGAGCATCGTGTGGTGTGCCGAATATACTCCGGACGACTTCTCTACCTCGGCTCGCCAAACGGCACTCGCTCAACCACACACGGGGGGTGGGGGGGGGGGGGGGGGGGGTCAGAACTGAACGCCAGTCGACAACATTGTGTGTGGCAGCGAGGGAATTTGGTGATGCAGCAGGAGAAAATGGATCAATCAGCGACTCAGTGTGGCTTCATCTTCCTAATTGCCAATTTGCTGTTCGCAGTGAAGAGAGGAGGAAAAAATGCCATTACCTGCACTCTCTCTGCTGGAAGACGCCGAATTATGGCTACTGCCTCCATGATTTCTCACCTCCTCTAACAAATGTCAAGAGTGATTTTACTATTCTTTCCTTTTCCCTTTTTCCTTTTAGTTTTTTGCTCGGTCACGTGCTGAAGGCAATGTATCGATTGCTCAGTATTTCCTAGCGATGACACATAGGTTTAGCAGGCAGAACAGAAGCCAACCCCCCGGTGGCTTTACTGTAACCAGGTGACTAAGACTTTCCGGAATGTGCCGTCTTCATCATTAGAGCGACTACAATCTGGGAAATGGAAGCTCACGGTGTTAGCAGGGAACAGGTTAGCTTAGCTTAGCATCGGTGTTGGTGGAATACCGTAATTTCCCGACTATTAGCCGCAGCTTATACCGTAATTTCCCGACTATTAGCCGCAGCTTATACATTGATTTTGCAAAATTTCTTCAGCTAAGAGGTTAATACAGGAGGGCAGTTAATATGGTGTTAATATGGTTTTGTTTCTTTTAACTTGCATAAAACACTGTCCTGCGGCTTATACACAATGCAGCTTACATGCGGAAAATTACTGTAAGGGATAATGTCGTATGAAGTAGCCTACTTTTTTTTTTCTCCCACCAAATTGAATTTATATTTCACCACTAGATTTTCGTGCATTTATTTTTTTCTGCAGGATTGTGAATATTTAAAGATACTATCATCTATTATCATATAAATTATGTATTACTCTTATAAAAAAAAGAGAGCTCATTACAAATGAACTGAACTGTTAAGGCCTCGGGCCACTATACGGGTGGGGTTATCACTCTCTATGGGTGGAGGTAGCAACTAACAGCAGCTAGTTATAGACAGATAGATCTTTCTCATCTGGCTCTGATCTAGCAGATTTCCACCACCTCAGGGCCCTGTGGCTAAAAAACACAGACAACGTGGCGTCACAACATGCACACAATGTTCTGGGGAAATGACGGCCATATTGGCAAAATTGAAGTCAGAGTGCACAAAGAGTGCTTTTTGGAGCCGGAGCAGTGAACAGAAGTCAGTCACCAGAAGCCGGAAGACACTATATTTAGTTTGATCTCTGCTGTTTTTCTTTCTTTTTGACGTTTGAGTCCATGCACTGTTTTTTTACAGACTTTGTCGTGGGTCTAATCAGGCCTCAGGCCAGGCAGTAGCTCTCTGAGTTTCATGCCATGCAGTTCCAGTGAGGCGGCTCATTCCTCTCATTTGCTAAATCGCCATGCTGAGAAATGCTTACTGAATGAACGTTGTTGTAGTATCTTTTCTATGATAATGCCAGCTAAACCGACCGCTCTGGTCCTCCTGGTACCATTCAGTATGGTCATCTCTGTTATGCATTTCAGATATGTGTGTTTTTCAGTGTGTTTCGATGATAATTGTATGTGTGTCAAACATGCATTTTATTCAATGTATAGGGCTCACATAGTGCTCCCATACAACTTCAATTCAGTACTGGAACCTCACTTTAGTTACTGTAAGAGTTCCACATTCTACCCCATATTCTACCACAACATTCTGCATTTATGATTTATCATAGTAGAGTGCTCCAACCCCAGGTGATTGCGTCGTGTTGGATGGGTCCCCTCAGTGGCCTGAGAATAGCCCGCACCAAGGCCCTGGTTTAGTACAGTAGGTGGCTCTCGGGCAGCCTCTTGACCTTGTTTGTGGCTCCTGTTTAAAGACTCCCATGTTGGTTGGGTTCTGCTGACTCAGGCTGGAGGCCACAGTATCTATTTCCAACAATGGCTCCACTGGTTTCCTTTCATTAGGACTGGGCTACAGTACAAAACAATATACCCGTATACAGACGAGAACATTAACAAGCTGAGAACAAACAAGTAAATAGCTTAGTAGTGTCCTTGCATTATTTTTACAGTTGCACACAGACCGGGCAAGACTGGTAAAATAATTTCTGCCATGAGCTTTGGTTTTTCTGAGAGTGAAAAGAGTGAGAGAGAGAAAGAGAGAGAGAGAGGAAGAGGAAGAAAGACAGGGGACACACCAAACCAAAGCATGTCTGTGTTAACCCATCCAGGACAATTGTGTGTTTTTACGCGGCCAGTGTCTCTGTTTTGTGTGTGCTTGCATCTGTGGCCAGCTCAGCTGCAGGTACCTGCCCCCGTATCCCAGTCGGCGTTTCTGTGAGGCCATTAGCTAATGTCCCTAATTGTGCGGGTCAGAGAGAGCAGGGACAATAGCAGGCCGGCCGACCCCACCACCACCACCACCACCACTCCCAAAGCACTTCTGCATAGATGCATCATGGGAAGTGTAGTGCTTGCAGGCCATCTGCATTCACCCCCAGCACCTGAGATTACCAGGGGACTTATATAACGCATGACGCCAGGCAGGCAGAGATAGGAGGATGCCGGAGAGAGAGAGGGGGGGGGGGGGGGGGTGGATGACGGTGTGTGTGTGTGTGTGTGTGTGTGTGTGTGTGTGTGTTAAGACCTTGAGGTAAACGTGATGCTGTAGGGACATTTTTGATCTCCTTCTCTCACATGGAAGTGAGGTACTGATCCCCTCCACCCTGTTTTTGGTAACAGATGCTGCTTAAACTACATCACTATCTCTCTCTCTCTCACACACACACACACACACACACACACTCACTATCTCCCCTCCCCCATCCTTCCGTCTTTTGCTCTCTCGCTCTCTGAATGTCCCTCCCATCCCCCACTCCCTCCCTCTCTACTTCTCCTTCACTCTCTCTTTCTCTCTCTCTCTCCCCTCCCCCTCTGCTGCTCTCTCTCTTTTCTCTTGACCCTCTCTCTCTCTCTCTTTTTCCCTCCCCCCATTTTTCTCTCTCCACCGTTTCTCCTCCTCTCCTCTGCCCTGCCGAAGGCTTTGGTGTTTTGCTTCTTTTTTTCTTTTTTTTTTTTTTTTTCTCGCAAAGCACGCAGTCAGTTAAATTAATCAAATTAATGTGCACTCAAACACACAGACGCACGCATATATACACAAATCATCGGCGCACATGTGTGTGCATTCATGAGTGTGCCGACGACGCCCCAGTGCAGTTCTCACTGCATCCCAATGGCCAGGCTGAGCCATCCCGCCCTGCCTGTGCGTTTGGTCCGTGGTATACGACAGGCCTCCATGCCTTATGGGAGTCTAGTTTTAGATTCACTGTGACAGATGGTTTTACAGGATAACAACATCCTCTGCCACTGATAAATATTTAATAGTCCAATGCTTCCTCCAATCGTTGAAGACCTTTTTTTTTCCTAAATCAAAAAGATAAAAGTATTTTTTTTTCACCTACATGTATCCAACAAAAAAAACCCTAAACAGGTGCACATGCATGCACACACGTGCAAAGACACAGCGAGTGTTGTTATGTGAGGCCAGCGCGCTACGCTAATATATTCCGTGGACGTTTTTTATTGCAGGGGGCAATGTCGTGTCCTTTCTGTTGAATCCCACCCACCTTCTACTCTCCCCGCCAATAAAAAGACGTAAAAGCTAATAGCTTATCCTCTGGTTATGAAGCATCTGGTTCCGTTGTCACGGGGCCTGATGAGAGAGAGATAAATTAAATATTTACTTGTGCAATATCTAGTTTGGACAGCGCGTATATTTCATCACTCACGCTGGACCTCTGCGATTCTCTCCAATAAGGACCGGAGGATTTATTTTCAATTTGCAAGAAGGGCTTACTGTTAGTGTCCTAACAAGCAATTACATTGAAATCTAACGGCGTAGCTTGTTTGTGGAGATATTAGGCCGCCATATGAGTGGCGCTTGTGTGCCACATGTGTTCTTGTTAGTAGGCCTACAGCTCCCTGTAACGTGACATGGATGTTTATGGCCCCAAATGTTTGCACAGAGTCTCACATATGTAAGCGCTTAGGCCAGTCTGAGAGTTCCTGAGACTGAGCTTATCGCCAGGCTGGGCGCAGGGACCAATCAGGGGCCTGCGTTTTGCTGACTCTGATCCATTATGAATAAAGCATGGAGAGAGGAGGAGGGAAAGCCATTTTAAAAGGTTTGTTAGTATCATGGACTTGGATCTCCAGCTCTTGCCATAGTGAATGTTTCATAGTGAATTGCACAGGACCCCCAGAATATATATGACTGAGATGGCACATTTTACTCGATAGCATGCAAACTCCTGGACGAATCTGGCTCTGATATATAGTAGCTCTAGGTCAGATCTCGCAATATGAATCTGAATCAGGTCGATCAGAATCAGGTTTGAGTATTAGAATTGAAGGGCAAATAATGGCCACGCACAAAACCGACATTTCAAATGAAACTGAAAGATCAGGATGAATAGACAGTGTTTGGATGTGGTGAGAGATAGCAAGGCAGCATTTTTTTTTTAATCCTGCTCAGAAAATCAGTATTTTTGCTGTGTTCACAGTATTTTATTAAACATATTGAATATATTTTTTTCTGAAAAAAAATATTACTGTAGTTCATCTGACATTTTAGTGGTGTATGTTGTCATTTGTATAGAGAGATTGATAGCAGTCTGTTGATTTTGCAATTGAGAAAATGCTCAAATCACATTAGAATGTGCTAAGCCGCAGGCAAGTGGCACACCTTCATGTTGAAAGGTTGCCATCGTGTATAAGGATTTTCAAAGCGATTTGTCTTCGTCATCTGTCATGATCTCCCTACTGGATTTGCACTGCAATATTAGTGAACCTTGAGGCCTGATCCATTTGCTAACTAACAAGCGAAGCAGTAATATGGGTGACACCTGCCTGCAAATCAACAGGAAAGCAGAGAGGCCCAGTTTAATGTAATAATTAGGGATAAGCAGGGTAGCTCGACTTAGTGGTTAATACCATCTGATACTTACAGCACGTCACCTGCTTAAAGAAAATGAACTCAGAGTGAAAACATTTCAAATGCATCATATTTATTTTAAAAAATATACTATATGAAATATGATTAGGTTGTAAATTCGACAGATACATTTGCTGTCTTATATGCAGGGCTCAAAATTAGCACCAGCCACCAGCCAAATGCTGGTAAATTTTGAAGTTGGCTGGTAGATTTCAGACAGAAAATACGTATTTCCTATTGAATGGCTGGTGGATTTCACAAGTTCATCTGTCTCTGGCTGGTAGATATTCACATTTCAAAAAAGTACATTTTGACCCCTGCTTATATGGTTGTTGAGGTCCACCTCATGCCTATCTAGATTGTATCATCCTCATGACGTGTCAATGAATGCTGTTTTGTATGGAGCGGAACAGCAGGTGTAGCCTAGATGAGTTTAGTGAATATTATCATTTGTACACTGCATTAGTCTGTGCACCACAAGTTAGGCACCAACCCATGCTCCTCTGTGATGGTGAGTCCATAGTGCAGTAGATCACGGTGGATGTCGGGATGATACAGTCATTTCCTGTGTAATAACCGCATTGAGTATAAAGGACAGTGTTTTATGCAAGTTAGAAAAAAAAAACAAGAACATGTAAATATCATATTAACTGCCCCATGTATGAACCTCATAGCTGATGAAATGTAGCAAAATCAATGTATAAGCCGCGGCTAATAGTTGGGAAATTACAGTAGGTGTTGCCCAAGCCAATAGAAATCGAGGTGACCAGTGTCCACAATACCTCAGCCACAGTCGTCCGGAGTGGTGGAGTCGGTCAGTGAGTGACACGTTTGGGGCCCCACCTAGATCCCACCTGGGCTCTGGCATAGCTCTGGCATGGCTCTGGCATGGCTCTGGCCCCGGTGCAGTGTGTGTTGACGCCAAAGCGGGATCAGATCATCTGTAGTGGGAGCTGCCATCTGGAAATATCACACTGCCAAGGCGCCGACTACACCCACAGCGATGTAGCCTTTTGATACCAATTCCAATCAAACCGGAACGGAATTAGTCAAAGTTTAACCTTGTTGTGACCTTTTTAAAATGCAATGAGATTCAAACGCAGGCTCTAGTAGTGTAAGAAATGAAAGATGTGCAAGTTATCCTGACGGGGTGATTTGCATAGGAGACAAGCAAATGTGTCTCTAGGCAGATATTTGGCCACAACTACAATTTAATCATCGGTATTCTCACTCTGAAAATAAAATATCAATAATGCCTTTAGTGTCGGTATGGCAAAGTGGATTCTTCAGTACAAAAAATAAGATCCAATAGAAAGAATGGCTTGTCTGCTGTATGTTTGTCAACTCCACTTACAGTAAATGCGTTCCTCGTTAGATATTATTACACTTAGTAATTAACATTACACTTAATTATAAACATTAATTGCATCATATATCTTAATTAGATAGATAGATAGATAGATAGATAGACAGTCAGACAGACAGAAATGCAATACTTATTTTGTCATATGTCAGCCATTTTTCTTGCATCCATAGCATATATTTGTTGGATATTTGGCAGGTGTATGATGTATTGATATCTGGTACATTGCCATTTTGAAATATTGCATCTTTTTTTACCTAGGAGGTGCTAATAATCAGAATTATGCTAATGTTAATGGCATGTGGGGTTGCCGTTGTGTCTGTTGCTGTGGCTTTTGTCCTTCATATCCCAGTGCGGTGAGTGAGGCGTTCAGCAGCCATGCTAGCAGTAGGACAGCAGCCATGCTAGCGCTAAGACAGCAGCCATGCTAGCAGTAGGACAGCAACCATGCTAGCAGTAGGAAAGCAGCCATGCTAGCAGTAGGAAAGCAGCCATGCTAGCAGTAGGACAGGCAGGTCGGCAGGGACCGAGCGCTCACACGTCTCCCCCGCCGGCACACTGAGAGACAGGGCCAGGGCCACTCCCTATCACGCCACACCGGATACAGGTGGAGGCCAGGGATCGCTGGAGGCCTGGGGAGGGAGAGAGGGAGGGAGGGAGAGAGAGAGAGAGAGGGGGGGTGGGAGGGAGGGAGAAAGAGAGGGAGGGAGAGAGAGAGGGTGGGAGGGAGATGGAGAGAGAAGGAGAACGAGAGGGTGGGAGCGAGAGAGAGGGAGAGGAGAGAGAGAGGAGAGAGGAACAGGAGGGGAGACAGACACTGAAACTGCTGATTGGAACACCTTCTGCACTGCCTCTATGGTGGTGGCAGTAAGCCGATAGCTGATATTTTTAAACAAGCCTCCCCCATGGCCACCTCCACCGTCACCAGCCTGCAACACACACACACACACACACACACACAAATGGACAAACACACAAACACATATGGACACAAACACTCTCATGCACACATGGGTTGTGGACACTTACCTATACACACACACACACACACACACACCCACACACACACAAATAGTCAAAGCATTTACACACTCCTACAAAAAAAAAACACACATTTGTACTCTTTAACATAGACATGCACACACACATACACACTCCCCTAAGAGCACATGAAGACGCATTCAGGTCAGGTGACCGAAATGGCAAATCAATGAGGGGTCGTCAATAAAACGGGCGCAGCGTATTGATCGGTGCAGTGTATTAGCATATTAGCAAGCCATCTTTGGCTCCAGCCTCTACAGAGGAGGCCCAGCTGTGTCTTGAGTGACGCGCACACACACACACACACACACACACACACACACACACACACACACACACACACACACACACACATACACAAACACACACACACACACAAATAAACTCACACACACACAAACACACACACTCTCTCACACACATACACATGCATGCATACACAGTCCTTCAGTGATAATGTTGCCCAACCAGCTCGTACACCAGTAATGCATTCAGGAGATGCATAATGCAGTTTATGGGCATGTCCCAGGCCCTGGTGCTGAAAGCTTATCTTCTCAAACCAGTGTGGACGTCATGATAAGGCATCCACAATGGGATGCAAACTTAACAGATATCAAATCTAACCGCAGTGTGGAATAAATGAATAACCTGTGTATAGCAAAAGCGATTGAACAAAAAAAAAACTCTAGTTGTTTCTGTCAGTCAGTTTCATTTATTGATTCTAGCGAGTTTGTTAAATCATGATTTCAAAGTAGGCTCCATTCTCAGATCAATGCATCCTGCATCTCGTGTGGTGTAATTAGCCCTCTATCTCTCTCTCTCTCTCTCTCTCTCTCTCTCTCTCTCTCTCTCTCTCTCTCTCTCTCTCTCTCTCTCTCTGTGTGAGTGTGTGGGAAAAGGCAAATATGCCTTGCACAAAGGCTGGCGCCCACCCCCACACAAACTCACACTCACCGCAGAGCCTGTGTTGACTGATAGTGTTGCTAGCAAACATAGCTGTTGAGCCTCAACTATACATACTGTACTGTAGGTGCTAGTGAGGGGGCTCTATTCATCTGAGCATCTGAGCCACTATTCACTCAGCCATGATATAACACTACCATGTTTTATTTTTATTTTTTTAAATTGATGTTGCTAATGGCTAATAGTCGCTGGTTCCAGATTTATTTTAGAGAGTTGATTTAGTGTAATTCAATAATTGCCATGGTTCTCTAGATAGATGAGTTGAGAAGGTTAATAAAGGGGATGTGGATTTTAACTGTCCTTTATTTCAGAGGTCCTTTGGGAAATGTATATAATTACACTGACCAATTTTTCAATAATTTCATTATTTTCGATCTTAAATTATTCATTAGTGAGTGGAGTTGTTTTCTGTAAAATGTGTGTAACGTAAGATCAAAAACTCTCTAATTCGCCTTGTAAGTGCAGCCTCTCTGATCTATTCTGTATAGCTTACATGTGTGACATACCACTGTCACTTTTCAGGTTTCCCTCAAGAGTTTATGGCTTGAGCGTGTGTGTGTGTGTGTGTGTGTGTCTGTGTGTGTGTCTGTCTTTCTGTCTGTGTTTATGTGTGTGTGTGTGTGTGTGTGTGTGTGTGTGTGTGTGAGTATGCTTACTATATGCGCAGGTGATTGCTTCTCTGGCCACTCTCAGGTCCGGTTAGGGAGAGAGAGACAGGGATAGCTGCTGTAGTGGCCACACTACCAGGATGTCCTTAACCAATGTTGCACAGCCCTGTCCTACAAGCCACTATGGATCTCATCAGGCTCAAGCTGAATTCAGTGGGCTCTTCCTCTCCCTCTCTCTCTCTTTCTGTCTCTCTCTTTCTCTCTGTCTCTATTTATTTCTATCCCTCTCTCTCTCCCCCCTCTCTCTTTCTCTCTCCCTCTCCCTCTGTCTCTCTCTCTCTCTCTCTTTCTCTCTCCCTCTTCCTCTGTCTCTCTCTCCCTCTCTCTCTCTCTCTCTCTCTCTCCCTCTTCCTCTGTCTCTCTCTCTTTGTCAGCGAGGCGGCCATGGCTGCCACTGAGGTGGGGAGCAGCACGGAGTGCCAGCCAGCCAGCCAGCGCTTTCACCTCATGCATTATTGATGCTCCGACAGACAAATTCAGCCATGGAGGAGAGGGAGCGAGAGAGGGAGAGAGAGAGAAGGCACGAGAGAGGAAGTGAGAGGGAGGGAGGGAGGGAGGGAGGGAGGGAGGGAGAGAAGGTGAGAGAGATGGAGAGAAATGGAGGGAAATAGGAGAGAGAAGAGAGAGAGGAAATGAGAGAGGAAAAGAGACGGAGAAGAGAGGAGAGGAGTGGAGAAGGGGAGAAAATTAAATCTGGCCAGTTGATTATGGCCAGCGCAGGAAGGGCTGCTAACATGTTGAGTGATTGGCGACATGGAGGTTGTGTGAGATTGAGGCAGGCCAGACGGCTCGCAGGCCTGATCAGCCAATCAGACACCGTTATGAGGCCCACTGGCACGGCTCACAGCGCAGAGTGCAGGGGACGGGAGGGGGAGGGGGGAGGGGGGGGGGGGCACACATGCGGAGAGGTGGCGCTGGAGAATGTGCTTAATGCTTTCCTATTTTAATGGAGAAATGTTGAGACCTGTACAGCCAGCCTGAATGGAAATATCGAAGTGAACAACTAAAAGGGCATCGACAGAAACACTGCGAGAGTAGACCTCCTCCAAAATCCATATCACGTAATCGTAATGTTTGTAATGAGTCAGACTTCCTCCAAAATGTTACGTGTTCTCTGCCCGTGCTACAACTTTACATCAAGTCTCATAAAAATGGGCCTATAGTTTTGCCGGAGTCCTGTTTCCAGACAGACAGACAGACACGTAGACAAAGTTCAACAATTGCGTCATCTCCTTGGCAGAGGTAATAAAGTAGCAGAGAAACAGCAATCAGTTTGCAGAGCAAAGGGGCCAGATCTGCGAATAGATCTTTCTGGAATGGTTGTGTTGTGGTGTCTTCTCACACAACAAGCATTTCAATCAATCTGTTCCATGACTAGTAAGTAGATAGATAGATAGATAGATAGATAGATAGATACTTTATTGATCCCCAAGGGGGAAATTCAAGTGACATGCATCTAAATGAACAAACATAATTGTATACTATATGCAATAGATTAAATCATTTGGAGTAATATAATATGGGTTGAATCATTATATCAAACACGAGTTCTATAGAGCAGTACTGTGTGTTAGTGCCTCTATTCATTTTAGATTCATTGTCTACCCAGTCTCTCACTGGAGCACCACTCCAACACTGAGCTCCAGCACTCCAGCACTGAGCGGGCCTGTTTAGCTACAGTGTGGGCTCAGTGCAAATAGTTAATGATGGCATATGGCGTAAAGGAGCAGGGTATAAATGAGCTCCTTTCTGTGTGTGAGCGTTTTAGCTCCGTGAATATCAGTCAGTGTAAATAAGGCCGGTAGTCCTTACAAGATGGAGGCCTCCCTTGGAACACATCAGCTCCAGACAAGATTCCATGTTCCAAGTAGGCTATCCATTCCATGGTCATCTGCTTTATGAGATGTGCTAGCTCCTCTTAACCATTTCTAGTTAGGGCAGCTCACTACTGACAGCTACCTTGATAGCAACGCTAATACAATGGCTAATGTCCTTTTCTGAGATTACTAGATTAACTAATTGCTTACAAGGGGGTCAGATTATCTTGTTCCACTGAGGAGTACAATCTAGAGGGCCAAAGTCAATGTCGGTCAACAGTGTCATGAGTGAGATTTGCTGCCTTTTGCTACTATTCTTGTCTGTCATGTTTTGAAGAGGCCGATCAACAAATGGAAAGTCCCTTTTGCAGTTCCAGTGGCATACAGAATAACGCCACTTCATCCTCTGGTCTCTGCCCTGATTGGTGACAGCTTCCAAAGATCCAGCGTGTGTGTGATTTGCTTGTAGGGCAGACACATTGAGGACAGCAGTGCTGGTCGGTAGAGAAGGAGAGGAGGACGAGGAGAAGGAGAGAAGGAGAGGAGGATGAAGAACCTCGGGCCTCTGACAACACATAGAGCTAGAGAGGGTAGGGAAATAGAATAGAAGACAGAGCTAGAGAGGGTGGGGAAATAGAATAGAAACCAAAATAGAGATGTGAAGAAGAGAGGGACAGACAGAGAGAGAGAGAGAGAGAGAGAATGTGAATTGAGAAATGAAATAGAAACAGAAATAGAGGGATAGAGAAATTGAAAGAGGGAGAGAAAGAGATGAGGGTAGAGAGAGAGAGAGAGTAAAAGAGAGAAAGAGAGGGAGAGAGGGGAAACAAGGTTCCCAGCTGGAGTCTCTGTCGACTTCACTGTCCATTACAATCAGGGCATGAGCGCTCAAGCTCCTCACACAGCCAGCAGTGCTCAGCCTCGCGGCCCGCTAAGCCTAGTCAGCCTAGCAGCTATTTTTTGCCCTCCTGCCCGCTCTCCCATATGGGCACAAGAGGAGCGGGGGGAGAGCGAGAGAAGGAGAGAAAGAGGGAGAGAAGGAGAGAAAAAGGGAGAGAAGGAGAGAAATCCTGACACGTCGTCTTCTGCATCTACTTGGCATGTGATCCACTGCACAGTATTCAGCTCCCCTCTCCATACGCACACACACACACACACACACACTCTCTCTCTCTGTCACACACACACACACACACACACACACACTCACACACACTCACACACATACATCTCCCCTATTGTTTCACAGATAAGGTAGCCTACACGTGCAGAGTGAGAGCTGGGCAGAACAAATGAGGCATCTCAGGACTAGTGTCCAACATGGCTGCCATTTTGTACTGCTCTGACTGCCTGCCTGCCTGTCGGACTGGGCGTTGGAGCCAGTGTTGACAACCTGGGCCAGCCTATCCAAACATCAGATCACCCTCTAATATTAGCCGTCAAGGCCAGAGGGAAATACACAGATGACACGCTGTTGTATTCTTATTTTTTGAGGAGCATAATTCAGGAATGGCTGTTCTTCACACCAGTCTAAAACAACATGGCTGCCATATTGGTATGACCATAGTACCTATAGGCTTGAATAGGTAAACATTTAAATGCAGAGGTTTTATGCTAATGTATTTACTACAGAAGTTCTTTGAACACTTTGATTTATTGTATTTCAATTATTAATTTACTCGTTTGAGTAGAATTTACATATAATGGAACAATCTAATCACAGTAAGCTGTACTTCATAGTTTTCTGTTTAATTCTAAATCGTCTCAAGAGACAAAAACTAAATGCATATCTGAAGCTGGGAATTGTTATTGAGTGCTTTGAGAAAGTGTTGCAGTGTCTTATCATCCCGGAGACCACAGTGATTGGGTTTTCTCCGCTATATATGCAGCCTTCTTACCTTCTCCAATTTTCCTGTGCTGCTAATACTGCCTGCCTGTGTATGATTTGTGCTATCCCATAATATCGTCACCAGGAGAGTGAGCAGAGTGCACAGAGTTTGCTCTGTGGCAGGCAGCCATGCACGTCCATTCCAGACGCCACACACCTCCAGTCTGTTTGCCAACCGACTGACCATTCGTCAGTGTCTGTGTCTCCGATCCCAGGACACGGGTTTATTATTGTAGCACAAATGACAGCCGTTCTGGGACCTCTGGCAGCACTTTTCAATAAATCAGCGAATTGCTGTATATGTCTGTGAGACAGTGTGTTTGTTTGTCTATGTCTAGCCTATGCCTTTTTGTTTCTGTGTCTAGTCTGTCTGTCTGTCTGTCTTGTTTGTCTCTACATCTGTCTGTGTGAATCTGTCTGTGTGTGTTTGTCTCACTCTCTGTCGGTCTGTGTTTGTCTTGAGGTCTGTCTGTCTGTCTGTCTGTATGTTTGTCTGTGTGCTTGTCTGTCTGTCTGTCTGCTGGCCATGACTCTGTCTCTCCAGTGATAGCTCCAGGATTAGTCAAAGTCAGTGTGTGGCGCTAGCGTTGTGTTAGCGTGTTAGCTTCAGGCCTTTGTTTTTTGTCAGCAAGGTCAGCTCTGTGCTGCATCCTGAGGGGGTGGCACTCATGATAATGTCATGGAGGGAGATGGATCATGCTACCCTCCTGTTCCTGTTCTGAGGGGGAGTTGTGCCACAGATGGGAGAAATGCCCTTTTTTTGCTCTCCTTTGTTTATTCTCCAAATCTAAATTGGTCCTTGTGGATCAGGCTCATGACAAGAAATATCTGTACAGAAACACTATGGAAGTGTGCATGCAATGCCATGTGATGTAGAAGGTTTATGATCTGATTGTGAGCATATAAATCGACAGAAGCATACAGTATACAGTCTGATGTTGAAGTGTGTGTGAGGCATGGTGTTTTAATGTCTCCTAACTCCTCTATTTCAGGCCAAGGACAGCGACGATGATGAGGAAGTTGTCCACGTGGACCGAGACCACTTCATGGATGAGTTCTTCGAACAGGTAAGACTCTTGGCCCTTACAAAAGGGAGTTGGCAAGCTAAGTCTGTCAACTAGGTACAATCAGGATTTGTTTTACACAGATATGCTCACCAAAAAAAATGTGAAATTAAATTACATAAAAGGGGAAACTACCTTTTTTTGCAACCAGTGTAGATTGGCCAGAACTGGGCTGTGAGGGCTTAGCTTCCGTTCCTACTGAACATGCCCAAAACTTGCCTTTTGATCGCTGGAAAGGTGGGCACCAAGCAGCTTGTGCACGATGTGGATGTTCATCTAAGCTACTGAATGCAGTGTCAATGCCTTTGGTGGACAAATCCCCCTGATATTCTTCACACGTTCCTATCTCTCTCAGTATCGTTTTTAAATACTTACATCAAATGCCTCCCCGGCATTTCTACCAGCTTATAAGAAGAGCCACAAAATGACTTTCAACTGACTAAATCAATTAAAAATGGAAGTGCCTGCAGTGCATGGGTCTTGGCTTTGTCTAATAAGAAGGAGAAATGCATTTGTTCCCACAAGGACTCATAAGGGCACATGATTACTCTCTCTGTCCCTTCTCCTCCCCGTCGATGTTCCTCTCTCTCTGTTTATAGCGAATTAGCATAGATCATTGGAGAGAGAGAGAGAATGAGAGAGAGAGAGAGAGAGAGAGAGAGAGAGGAGGAGAGAGAGAGAAGTGAAACCAGTTCATTTCTTAAATGATGATTAGGCGGACCATGCAATCAGCAGATTGACTAATTGGAAAGAATGCCCGCAGTCTCTGCATACCCTCGGGGCCTGGCATTCATCCTCACCCCGCACGGAGGTGCCCGAGCAGACGAGCGGTCACACAGCATCAAATGTAGCGCCGCAGCACAGCAGCACAGCAGCACAGTACCAAGCGCATCGCTGCAGCACAGCACAGCACAGCACAGAGATTTGTCATTGACCTCTCCCACCATGAGACAGCAGAAAAAAGGCCCCTGACATGCTGGAGAGAGAGGGAGAGAGAGAGAGAGAGAGAGAGAGAGACAGAGAGAGAGACAGACAGAGAGAGAGAAAGAGAGAGAGAGAGAGAGAGAGAGAGAGAGAGAGGGAGAGACAGACAGAGAGAGAAAGAGAGACACAGAGAAGAAGGCATAGAGGGGAGGGCTAGGAGTGAGAGGGAGATGGAGACAGAGAGATAGGGAAGCAGAGAGGAAGAGAAGGAGAGAGAGAGAGAGGGAGAGAGAGAGAGAGAGAGAGAGTCTCCACATGCACCCTGTAAGGATGTCCAGGCACGTCCATCAGTGCTGGGAGAGGCGGTGGTGAAGGGGCACAAAGCCGGACGTCTGAGACGGCGTCACGGAGTGACTTTAGGACGTTGCGTAAGAGGAGCCAACGAGAGGACACTCGTGTCACACACTCAGTCTAACGGCCAGACCCCGGAGCTCTGGAACGCTGGCCGCTTCTACATTCCACTTTTCTACCTTAGTACTAACATACTAGGCACTAGTATTATATAATGTGGAGAGTAGTGTGTTTGCATCTTGTTGTAGTAGAACTATAGATATATAAACTGTATGCAGTATACACTACTGGTCAAAAGTTTGGGATCCATTCCACTTCATTATAGACAGAATACCAACTGAGATCAGTTTCATTGTTTTTTTTAATCAGGGCAGCAGTTTTCAGATTACAGTACATTATGTGTAAGGGTCCTTATGGAAAGAAAGGGGGATCTTTAATGCATATCTGCATTGCCCATTACCAGCAACCATTCATCCAGTGTTCCAAAGGCACATTCTGTTTCCCAATCTAATGTCATTTTAAAAGCTATTTGAGAAAACATTGGAGAACCCTTTTGCAGTTATGTAAACACGTAATCTAATCTGAAATCTGCTGCCCTGATTAAAAAACAATGCAACTGATCTCAGCTGGTATATAAACACATTATAGTAGGCCTATCTATATGTTTTAATGTCAGATTGTTGCACTAATGCTAACCCAAACTCTACAGTGAAGTTAAGCCCCTTTTGTGTATCCTAGCAACTCAACCTGCATGTCTGAACCCCTCCCACCACTACACCCAGTACAGACTGGTGATGGCAGCTCAGTGGCTGGCTCTGTCAACAAATAATTAGCATCTCATGTTTTGCATGTAGTGCATGTTTCTGTTGATGGTGTGCTGTATGATCAGGACATTTTAGCGGTTGTTTACAGTTGTTGGTGTGTGTGTGACAGAGGAGAAGGCCTTTATTGTCTTTTTTGCTGTGTTGTGTTGTACTGTGCTGAGCTGTGCTGTGCTGTGCTGTGCTGTGCTGTGCTTTGCTGTGCTGTGCTGTGCTGTGCTGTGCTGTGCTGTGCTGTGCTGTGCTGTGCTGTGCTGTGCTGTGATGTGCTGGGCTAGCATCTCGTGGCTAGACCAGCCTGGCCAGGGTCCAAAGTAAGCTTGTCTCCTAGCAGACAACCCAGTTCTTCCGCTACCTCACTCCATTGTGGAGGGCTATTTATTTATGGAACAGGTTTTTGTCATCGCTTCACACAGTATTTTCGATTTCCTTGACCCTGTTTTTACATCACTGTTGGCAAGTCCTCTTTTGTCAAATCACCCTCTCTTTTCCGGGCCCCCAAGAGAAACCTGCATATTGTTTGGTCATTTGCCAAAGACCTGTTCAGTTGTGCCAAATGTACATTACAGTGCGGCGTCATTAGTCATTGTTCAGTTTCCAACATTAAATCGAACACTGTGTATGGTCTCGTCCACTTAACAGTCTTCAAAATGAACGATCACTTACACACTTGAAGTTGCGCTATAGAGCCCACTATAGTACTTTGCACTTCCAAAGCTCAGCAGATGACAATGACTTGAACACTAGCTACTCAAGCTAGCTGGACAGTTTTATTAGCTAGCTAATCGTGTTAACCCAATAGCCCCATTATTTCTTTTCATGTTCATTATTGTGATGACAACTAAGCCAGGGTGCCTTTATCATTTGGTAGATGGTAGACCTCCACGGTGTTTTTGAATCAACCAAAAAGAACACCAACCCTCAAAAAGAATGCCGTGGAATGGATGGGGTGGGGTTCCAGTTATCTTTGAAAGAGACATTTTGAACAAATTGTCTAAAATGGTAATGCTCATTCCTGCCAGAAAACTCCCTAGCGTGCAGAGAAAAGTCTGATAAAGAACAGCTCAGTTAAAATGAAAGGTTTCCAAACGAAAGTGTGAATGTTGACAGCCCATCTGACAATTTTAGGCCTAGATGTCTCACTATTGTTATTTGAACCGTCAGGTTTTGAAATGTAAAGGAGAATAAAACTGTTAACTGTTTGAAAATGCAGGAGATTTAGCTCATAAATCCTGATATGTAATTTCACGGAAGTGGGCAGTTTGAACAGGTCAATAACACTGGTGGAAGTGAAGAACTGTAATTGCTCTCAGTCCTGGAGTTTGACCTTTTCTTTTCTGTATTCCCCTCCTCTCTCTCTCTCTCTCTCTCTCTCTCTCCCCCCACATCCATGTCCTTGTCCCTTATCTCTCCTGCCCTCTCATTTCTTCTCCCCATTTCCCCCTCCCTTTTATCTTTCTTCATCTCCGCCCACTCTCTCTCTCCCTTTCTCTCTCTCTCGCGCTTTCCCGCCCTCCTTTTCTTTCTCTCGCTATCTCTCTCTATGAATCTTTGTCTCTCATTTTCCGCTCTCTTCTCCATCTCAATCTCTCTCCCCTCCTCCCTCTCTCTTCCCTCCCTCCCTCTCTCTATCTCTTCTCTTATATCTCTCTGTCTCCTTACCTCCTGTTTCTTTTTCTCTGTCTGTGTACCCTTCTCTATCCTTCCCTCTCTCCTTCCCTCCCTCCCTCCCTCCTTCTCTCTGGCTCTCCCCGCCCTCTCCATCTGTGTCCCTGCGCTCCGTCTGCCTCTCCTCTCTCTCTCTCAGGTGGAGGAGATCCGTGGCTGCATAGAGAAGCTCTCTGAGGATGTGGAGCAGGTGAAGAAGCAGCACAGCGCCATCCTAGCGGCACCCAACCCTGACGAGAGTGAGTACACACACACACACACACACGCACACACACACACACACACACACACACACACACACACACACACACACACACACATATACAAACATCCCTTCCCCTACACTACCCTCATGTCAACCCCTATGCCCATACCCAACCCTGACAAGAGTGAGTACACACACACACACACACGCACACACACACACACACACACACACACACACACACACACACACTTATACATACATCCCTTCCCCTACACTACCCTCATGTCAGCCCCTATGCCCATACCCAACCCTGACGAGAGTGAGTACACACACACACACACACTCACACACACACACACACACACACACACACACACACACACACACACACACACACACATACATACATCCCTTCCCCTACACTACCCTCATGTCAGCCCCTATGCCCATACCCAACCCTGACAAGAGTGATTCCACACACACACACACACACACACACACACACACACACACACACACACACACACACACACACACACATACATACATCCCTTCCCCTACACTACCCTCATGTCAACCCCTATGCCCATACCCAACCCTGACGAGAGTGAGTACACACACACACACACACACACACACACACACACACACACACACACACACACACACACATATACATACATCCCTTCCCCTACACTACCCTCATGTCAACCCCTATGCCCATACCCAACCCTGACAAGAGTGATTCCACACACACACGTGTGGTTATCCATAGCTTGGTGTACTTTAGTACAGCTCTACACAACTTGCTTGTGTCACTGTGGAATAGGTGTGGAATAAGTACTTCCATACATAGGACTGTCTAGCACCAACAACACACACATACACACACACACACACACACACACACACACACACACACACATCTGTATGCCCCCTCATGCCTAACCCTGATGAGTCAGTTCAATGCCAAGTTCACCTCTCCTCACTACCCCCCCAGACACACACACACACACACACACGCACACACACTCCTCCTCACCCCCTCGTGGCCGCCCTGTGCCCTGTGCCCTGCCGCGCCCAAAACACAATTACCTCCAGCTGATCTCCTGTGTGCAGTACAGCCCGTGGGGTTATTTATAGCCCAGCGCTGCTCACACACACACACACACACACACACACACACACACACACACACACACACACACACACACACACACACACACACACCACTCACACACAGACACACACACACACACACACACCACTCTCACACACACACACACACACACACACACACACACACACACACACACACACACCACCATCACATACGCAGAGGCTGTTCAGACACACACACCACTCTCACACACACAGAGAGGCTGCTCACACACACACACACACACACACCACTCTCACACACACACAGAGAGGCTGTTCACACACACACACCACTCTCACACACACAGAGAGGCTGCTCACACACACACCACTCACACACACAGAGAGGCTGCTCACACACACACACAGAGGCTGTGAGTCGAGCTGAACTGCGGAGAGTTGGGGGGGGTCGCCGGAGTATTCTCCCAGCATTCCCTCTGTCTCCTGATGCAACCCCAAGTCTCAGGGGCCGGCTCCTCTCTCCAGTTCAACTGAGAGCACTCATGCTATTTTACACTGACACACATCGCAACAAGCACTCATGCTATTTTACACTGACACACATCGCAACACCGACATACAGTTCTGTTGCCAATGCAACTCTGAGTCATTTTTATTTATTTATTCACTGTTGTTTATTTTCTAATGTATTTACATTTTCTAAAATATTTACATAATTTTGCACAGAATATTTCAACATTTCTATAGGTCATTCCTGTCTCAATGACGCAGAATATTTATTCCCCATTGTGTGGGGATTCGGTGGTTGTGCGCTGGAAAAAAATGACGGATGGGAAATAAGCGTCATTTGTCCCTATTGCATAAGCACAAATCCAGTAAGTCTGTGAGCACAATGTGTCTGGTTCTGAACCGCAGCGGGTCCAAGAGGCTGCCCTCCTGGCTGTCAAAGACGTCTGTGTCCAGTCTGAGAAATACCCCAGCAATCTCCTGACATCTGACAGAGCTGCATTAGCGTGTTTTATTTCACCTCTACACACTGCACACACACACACACACACTCTCCGCATGGACGTTAGCCTCGTTACCACTGCGTCAGGCTGTGGGCCGGTGTGTGTTAATCCACCTGTGTCACCTACAATACCTGGGAAAACAGAGAGGACGATTAGCCCACTGTGCAAATGTTTAGTCTAGAGTCAATTCTCTCTTCTCGTTTGAGATGGATGTTGTCTTGGTCCCAGATGAATAAACATGATAAACGACATCAGATGAAACAAATTTAAACCAGAACTGCACAGTTTTCTGTCATGTCTCTAGCCTATCTGGATTGTATCCTGATGTAGCTTTATGCTAGCCGTTTCACTGGCATACTCACTGACTGTCCTCAACACAAAGCTTTGTCCCAGTTATGCCCTGAAGGTCTCTCTCTCTCTCTCTCTCTCTCTCTCTCTCTTGCCTTTCTCTCTCTCTCTCTCTCTCTCTCTCTCTCAGTCTTTCAGTCTCTCTGGTGCCTCTCATCTGTCTCTCTCTGTGGCCAGCTGTATTATGTAAGGGCGGATAAAAGCAGTGTTGGAGGGGAAAACAGGTCCTAGGGTGCTGATTGGCTGGTCCAGCTTGTGTCCCCCTCATGGCTTATCCAGTGGTGGTGGCCGTGGAGGTGCTGGTGACGTGGGCGGGTGGAGGGGGGGGCAGAAAAGCCTAATCAAGGGTGTGAGGCTTCAGTGTGCCTTCAACACCCCTCCCTTCATCTGTCCGCCTATGGGCGTTTGTGTTCGTGAGTGTGTGGTTGTGTGTGTGTGTCTGTGTCTGTGTCTGTGTGTGTGTGTAGTCCATCCACCCACACACCCAGCCGCCTGTGAGGCCTCGCCCATATTTCAAGAGCTGCCCACTCACACACACACACACACACACATACACACACATGCACTCTCTCTCTCTCTCTCTCTCTCTCTCAAACACACACACACACACACACACACACACACACAGACACACAATCCTACTGCAAACTCATTCCTCCCTCGGTACCCATTGCCGTGTGACAGTGCAACCCCACCCACACACATTATGGTTCCTCCACCTCCTCACAAACAATATAGTCAGTCAGTCATTCAGACACACACACACACACACACACACACACACACACATACACACACACACACACACACACACTGATATGAGACCAGTAACTGTTCAGTGCCCCTCAGTCCGTTCCTCCATTTTGTAGGAGTCCTCACAGAAGTCTGTTTGGCACCATGTACACATGGACGGCTGTTGGCTAAGCAGTGGACTGTTTTAGTCCAGACCACAGGCCTCACTTCTGCACCTGCCTGCCCTTCACACCTGGATCACTTTTGGTAAAGGTGAACTATGACCAGTGAATGATAATGTCAGGTCTTGAGTTTATGTTTGGTCAACCAGCATATTACGATCAATGATAGCATGATAAACTGAAACAATAGCCGCGTTTACATGGACGCTTCTATTCCAATTAGAAATGGAATAACAGCTCAATCAGAATAAAAATCGCTACATAAACATCTCAGTCGGAATGAAAATTCCTGATCTGATCAGAATTTTAATCGGAATGGAAGAGGTGGTGTAATGTAATCCGTTCCTATTCTGACTGAACAGCCAGTCACTTGGATTGACTTCTAATCTTCCCATACATGCATGCAGACTTAGAGACAACCACAACCACAACCACACACTCTGGAAGACTCTTTCTCTCTCTCACACACACACACACACACACACACACACACACACATCCAGTCTCGTCAGTCCCCTTGTGTGTGTGGGGGGATTCAGCCTGACCCCAGTCCCCAGTCCTACACATGCACAGGGTTGATGGAGGCAAGGGCTGCTCTGGGCTGTGACTCAAGCTCACTCAATGAATGTTTCAGTGTGCATCTCACACTGACACACACACACACACACACACTTCAGTCTGGCTCTGCAGTCTCAAGTCCCAGGCCTCACGCGACACCCCATAGCAGTCACGGACAGGATACCCCTCCTCCAGAATTCATTGCAAGCCGCTGTTAATCCAATGAGTATGTGTGTGTGTGTGTGTGTGTGGGTGTGTGTCTCCAAGCGTGTATATGTATGTTGTCTGTGTGTATCAGTATTTGCATGCAAGTTTTCTTCAGTTCAGCATTTTCATGCATGATTTCACTGCTCACATTTCTGTTTTACTTTTGCATGTTTGTGTCTAATATGTGGTTTGCATGTTCTGTTTTTCTCCCTCTCCCTTCTTTCTGTCGCTTTCTTTCTTTATCTCTGTCATTCTTCCTTTCTATCTTTATTCTTTCTTTCCCCCCTTTTTTTAACCTATGCATCATTAAGGACTGACCTTGGGAGACTATGCTTGGCAAGCATGAGCCATTCAGTAAGCAATGCTGTTACTGGTTAGCAGGTGGCTAACTGGTAAATATGTGTTTTTAATCGTGTGTTGTTACTGTGTTTTGTACATGTATATGTGTGTGTATGTG
>NC_084996.1:21988079-21998079 GCF_963854185.1 Sardina pilchardus | reverse complement strand
TCCTCCTCCTCCTCCTCCTCCTCTGGAGGGTGGGCGCTAATAAATCGCACGCCTGGGCTGGGCTGAGTGTGAGCGGCGGGCTTTAGATTAACGCTGCAGCGGGCTGGATGTAAACGCTGTTGAATGTATGCATCAGTTCAGCTCCGCCAGTTCTCCACGGCTGCCGGGGCCTCGTCGCAGCCTCGTCGCGCTCCTCCTGGTGCTCTCCACAACGCTGCGCTGCTATCTGGCAGCAGAGCCAGAGGAGGGAGGAGGGTGCTGAGCAGCCCAACACTAATGTCCTTCTGAAGGGGAGCCTTGAGCCACCATTACATACTGTAATATATATTATATTGTATATAGCCAGTAGTGTACTGTATGTACATAATATGTATGTGCCGGAATATATCAGTGCAGTCTGTTCAAGTCTATTGCTACTGTAGCTTGCTTGCATGCTATTATTTATTCAATGCGATCCACATACAGTACATCCAATTGCTATTCGTCTCAGTGTCTTTCTTTGTCGCGGTCTTGCACGCACACATGGCGATGTTAAGACATTAATGGCATGCTCGCAGCCTTCAGATATAGTTGCTGTACAGTGCCTGGGCTTGCGGTGCCTAGCCCAGCGTTTGGATATAGTGCTGTATAGAGTCTGGGCCTGCTGTATGGCCTAGCGTTTAGATATAGTGCTGTATAGAGTCTGGGCCTGCTGTATGGCCTAGCGTTTAGATATAGTGCTGTATAGAGTCTGGGCCTGCTGTATGGCCTAGCGTTTAGATATAGTGCTGTATAGAGTCTGGGCCTGCTGTATGGCCTAGCGTTTAGATATAGTGCTGTATAGAGTCTGGGCCTGCTGTATGGCCTAGCGTTTAGATATAGTGCTGTATAGAGTCTGGGCCTGCTGCATGGCCTAGCACAGAGATGCGAAAGAGTGGAAAAGAACAAAAGAGGAGAAATAAAGAAAAGCGAGCGCGTCGTGTCGTGTCGTGCCGTGCCGGCAACATCACTCTGGTCTTTGAGCCTGCGGCATCTCGTCGCCAACTGCCGGGATGTCAGGTCACATTTCAGTTAGCTGCGTGTGCATCTTAGGGACACTAGCGTGGCTAACCCCTGCCCAAATAGCCCAGCCCTCCTCCCGATCACAGATAAAACCTCACCTGACGCTGCCCAAATAGCCCACCTTCCTCCCGGTCACAGATAAAACCTCACCTGACGCTGCCCAAATAGCCCACCTTCCTCCCGATCACAGATAAAACCTCACCTGACGCTGCCCAAATAGCCCACCTTCCTCCCGATCACAGATAAAACCTCACCTGACGCTGCCCAAATAGCCCACCTTCCTCCCGATCACAGATAAAACCTCACCTGACGCTGCCCAAATAGCCCACCTTCCTCCAGAAGCCCTGGCACCTGAGTGATCCATTAGGCTGTAGGAACTACGGATGGAGGAGATGTTTGCGATGCAGTTTTCCTCTTCATGTGTTAAGCAGTAATGTTGGCTTCCTGAATTATGCAAATTCCATTTTTAGAATTCACACAAAAATCCATTATGTGCGTTTACAATTCCAATTTAAGATTCCACCCCAGGTAGGTGAGAAACAATTTATTCCATTAAAGGAATCAACACGTGATCTTTTCAACACTTTGTCTCGCTGCATTACTGCAGGAATAATTCAACAGATGGAAATGGATGTAGAAGGCAGTGAGCACAAGCAAGCTTGCGATGCGGTGCGGTGCGGTGTGGTGCAGTGTGTGTGATGTGTGTGTGTGATATGGCAGAGTCGTGGGAAACCCCTGCCCTCTGTAGGCTTTGGCTCAGAGCAACTGCCCTTCTCTAAACATGATCAATGAGTGCTCAATGACAGCCTAGTCTGCCCTGCGCCGTATTGATATTTACTCATGACTGCGTATGCGTTTGTTTACGGCTGCATTAGAGAGACATTCTACGGCATCATGGCTGATAGAAGCTGACTCGGCAACAGATAGAGGTGGAGGCGTGGGGGTGGGGTGGGGTGGGGTGGGGTGGGGTGGAGGTGCTGCATTGTGGCAGTGGCGGTGGAGGAGTAACTGGGCATCGCTCCAAAGGAAATGCCTGTTACAGGACCGACATAGAAGGTGGAAGTAGCCTGAGAAAAACCCACTCATAGTCAGAAAACCACCACTGCACCTGGAGCGCTTTGTACCTGCCCACAGTTTAGTTGGCCCCAAAATGCCCCAAACACAGAGAGAAACGCAGCCGTCAAAGATCTGCACTGCACTGCACTGTTCAAGGCCTCCGACTCCTCTTACATAAGAGTCATAGTAGTTCACAGCCCCAAGTCCCTGAGGGTCCCATTCAGATTTAGAGATTAATGATTAGCACTTGGTTTCTGGCCGATTAGGGTGCTGTGTACGGTTCAATATTTATAAAGCCCGCAGCACTGTCCACTGGAACAAAGCAGTCTGGGTCATGTATTAATAGACGGCCCACATTATCCTCGTGCATGTTTATTCAAAGATGACTTAAAATAGTGATGACAAAGCTACAGCTGGTTAAAAGCTCCGTGGAATGAAGGACTCAATCGAACAGCTCTTAAAATCGACGCCCTTCTCGGTGCAGGACGCGAATCAATAAAGGTATGAGATATTAAAGATTCATGTCAAGATGAACCCTTCTCACTCCTGACAGAACACTGGTCTCGTTCTCTCGTTTTGCTCGCACAAGACAATGCTTAGAGACTTTGAGAGTTGGCAGCTATCATGCACAGCTTTGAGTGGTCCACTATATTGTTTAAAGCAGATGCCACTCCTCACAATAGGCTGCTCTGTGTCTCTCATGAAAGCCACTGCTATCAGTGGAGTGTGTGTGTGTGTGTGTGTGTGTGTGTGTGTGTGTGTGTGTGTGTGTGTGTGTGTGTCTGTGTGTGTGTCTGTGTGTGTGTCTGTGTGTGTGTGTGTGTGTGTGTGTGTGTGTGTGTGTGTGGTGGCGGCAGTGGGAGTTGTGGAGAGTTCTCCATCAGTTGGGGCCTAATCTCTTTTGACGCCTCCCCTCAATTCATTTGAAGTTGCTGAGTCGTGTTCTGTCTCTCTCTCTCTCTGTCCTCTCTCTCTCTCTCTCTCTCTCTCTCTCTCTCTCTCTCTCTCTCCCTTTTTATTGTCATCATTTAGCTTCATACCTCCCCCTCATGCAGTTGTTTCCCTCAAATTGCATCACAAGGACTTTGAAGACGAGCCGGTCGATATCAAAGCTTGCTCGCTCACTCGCTCGCTCGCTCGCTCGCTGGCGACCGGGACGTGGGCATATGGAAGCTGGGCACAAAGCAATGTGGCCGCTCCAAATAGAACGTGTCTTTCTTCCTGCCGAGGTTCACCAAGTGCTCGGCGGAGCCGTAGGAAGATGCGGCTACTTTGTTCTTGAAGGAGATAAGAATGGGCGTTCTGGCTGAAGTCCTCCCACATGTCCTTCTGTCGAATTCGCTAAATACAGCTTCCTCGTGTCCACGCCACTAAATGGCAGAACTTTATGCCGTGTGTTGGCCCTTGTAATAATTGTATTGAAGCTAATTTAGAAGGTAAATAGAACATATTTTCAGGTAACACACTTATATCCAAAACAACGTACAAATGATAACTAAAGTTCAACCTACATTGCAAAGGGGACCTTTGTACAACAATAAATAAATACTGTTTTTACAAACACCATCAGACTAGCATAGGATGAGACAAACTTAAAGTACTAATCAAAGGAAATAGAGGATGAAGTAAGCAGAAGAGAGTAGAAGAAAGGAGGAGCATGGGAACTGCTGGGTAAGTTAGATGTGTTAGGAGAGGAGGTACTCTGGGAAGATTTGGGTCGGTTGGGAGAGGAGGTACTCTGGGAAGAGTCGGGTGGGTTAGGAGAGGAGGTACTCTGGGAAGAGTTGGGTGGGTTGGGAGAGGAGGTACTCTGGGAAGAGTTGGGTGGGTTAGGAGAGGAGGTACTCTGGGAAGAGTTGGGTGGGTTAGGAGAGGAGGTACTCTGGGAAGAGTTGGGTTGGTTGGGAGAGGAGGTACTCTGGGAAGAGTTGGGTGGGTTAGGAGAGGAGGTACTCTGGGAAGAGTTGGGTGGGTTAGGAGAGGAGGTACTCTGGGAAGAGTTGGGTGGGTTAGGAGAGGAGGTACTCTGGGAAGAGTTGGGTCGGTTGGGACTTGGGAGAGGAGGTACTCTGGGAAGAGTTGGGTTGGTTGGGAGAGGAGGTACTCTGGGAAGAGTTGGGTGGGTTAGGAGAGGAGGTACTCTGGGAAGAGTTGGGTCGGTTGGGACTTGGGAGAGGAGGTACTCTGGGAAGAGTTGGGTTGGTTGGGAGAGGAGGTACTCTGGGAAGAGTTGGGTTGGTTGGGAGAGGAGGTACTCTGGGAAGAGTTGGGTTGGTTGGGAGAGGAGGTACTCTGGGAAGAGTTGGGTCGTCCAGAGCATCTTACAGAAGACACAGAAGGACGCCCCTGCACTGGGCAGCTCGCTCCACCGTTGAGGAACTACGAATCAGAACAGCTTGGGTGGCCATGTGTGTATGAGCGGCAGAGGCAGAGATCAGTTTTATAGGCGATCAAGTTTTCCTTTGTCAACATCGCCTGCTTGCCTTACCTTTCTGGCATAATACCCTCATACTCTTGATTAACAAGATACAAAGATAACAAACGTTATATTGTGTGGTTTTATAAGTCATGGACCACTGTGTGTGTGTGAGCCAGTATGTCTGAGCGCTGTCTTCCCCAGATACACTCTCATGCTCTTCATTAGAAGGCCACTCCTATGGGGACGTGGGGGACGTGGGGGGGCGGGGGGCTGCACCAGTGTATAGCTAAAAGGCGGAAAATCACATTTAATATGAAATCTTCTCAATTACACGTCACCCACAGACATTCTAGTAGAGCCTACTACAGTATAGCACAGTATTTATGCAGATGCCACTGAGGCAGGGCTGTGCATCCTTTCAGTGCAATCAGTCATCATTTGGTGAATTTACTTCATTTGAATATCTGTGTGCAAGCATTAAGTCTTCTCCTCAGATTTTACTACTGACTATTTACAGGCCTCCAAAACATTCAGCTAAAGTCTTTCTTGAAGAGTTTGGTGAACTGCTATCAGTCATTTGCATAGAGTTTGACTGTCTTATTATATCAGGGGATCTAAACCTACATGTGGATAATCCTGAAAACAATTATGCCAAGGAATTCATTGCACTAATCGACACTTTCTCCCTAACACAGCATATACAGGAGCCAACACACTCTCAAGGCCATACACTCGACCTCGTTATCACAAAGGGTCTCAATGTCTCCACAGCTGTTAAAGACCTGGCGTTATCTGATCATTTCTGCGTGTTCTTTGATGTGTCTATGTCCCCACACAGTCAGAACAGATCTATGTTGGTAAAAAGGAGAATCATAAATGATAAGACAAGTGTTCTTTTTGAGCAAGCACTCTCACAGACATCAAGTAATTTGTCAGACTCAGTAGAAGACTTATTGGATCACTTTAATGCAAAAATGGCAAACATTATGGATGGCATTGCTCCCTTAAAATCCAAGAAAGTTAAGGACAAACAGAAAGCACCATGGAAGCAAAATCCAGCGGTTAAACTCCTAAAAAGAGAGTGTAGGAAGACTGAAAGAAAATGGCGTAAATACAAACTTCAGATCCACTATGACATCCATAAAGACATGCTCCGCACATATAACTTTGAAATGTGCAAAGCAAGACAGTCTTTCTTTTCTAACATCATCAGTAGGAGTTCAAATAACACTCGTGTTTTATTTTCCACTGTCGAAAAGTTAACAAATCCTCCCTCACAATTAGTGCCCGAACTTCTCTCAACTAATAAATGCAATGAGTTTTCATGTTTTTTTAAAGGTAAAATTGACAAAATCAGACTCAATATATCTGCTAAATTACTCATTCAACACCCGGAACTTCCAGCTACAAATAGAGGGAAACTTAACTTGATGTCAGAGTTCAATTTGATAGACTACGAAACACTTGAAAAAACAGTACAGATTCTCAGCTCCTCCACGTGTGTCTTAGACACCCTGCCTACAAATTTCTTCAAAACTGTTTTTCACCTTATAGCCTCAGATGTCCTTCACATTGTAAATACATCACTGCTGTCTGGCACTTTTCCTAAGTCACTAAAAACAGCTGTTGTAAAGCCACTGCTCAAGAAGAATAACCTGGATGCCCCCATTTTAAACAATTACAGGCCCATATCCAATCTACCTTTTATTGGCAAAATTATTGAAAAAGTAGTCTTTAATCAACTAACCACCTTCCTAACATCAAATGGGTATTTTGATTACTTTCAGTCTGGTTTTCGGGCAAATCACAGCACTGAAACAGCTCTCATTAAGGTTTTCAATGACATACGTCTCAACACAGATTCTGGTAAAACATCAGTCCTAGTGCTACTGGACCTTAGCGCAGCATTTGACACTGTTGATCACAATATTTTACTACACAGACTAGAACACTGGGTTGGATTTACAGGCATAGTTCTAAACTGGCTCAAATCATATCTACAAGAAAGGAGCTTCTTTGTTGCCATCGGCAACTGTACCTCAACACCAACATCCCTGACCTGTGGTGTTCCCCAGGGGTCGATCTTGGGGCCACTATTATTCAACCTCTATATGCTCCCACTTGGACAAATCATCCAAAATAATTTGATTTCATATCATAGCTATGCAGATGACACACAAATTTACTTAGCTCTGTCACCAAAAGACTATGGTCCCCTTGAATCTCTATGTCAGTGTATAGAACAAATCAACACTTGGATGGCTCAAAATTTTCTTCAGCTGAACAAAGAAAAAACTGAAGCAATTATATTTGGTAAAAAGGAGGAAAGGATTAAGGTTGCCACTCTCCTTGAAACAAAAGGATTGAAAGCAAAGGATACTGTTAAAAATCTCGGTGTATTAATCGACAGTGATCTAAATTTCAACAGTCACATGAAAATGATAACTAAATCAGCTTTTTATCACCTCAAAAATATTGCCAAACTGAGAGGGCTAATGTCAAAACATGACTTAGAAAAACTCATTCATGCATTTATCTCTAGCAGGGTTGATTACTGCAATGGGCTTTTCACAGGCCTTCCTAAAAAGACTATCAAACAGCTTCAGATGATTCAAAATGCAGCAGCTAGGGTTCTCACAAAAACGAAAAGAACTGAGCACATTACTCCAATTCTTAAATCTCTGCACTGGCTTCCAGTATGTCACAGAGTTGACTTTAAAACACTACTAATTGTTTATAAATCAGTAAATGGAGCAGGACCTAAATACCTATCAGACATGTTTCAGCAGTACACACCTTCTCGTCCTCTGAGGTCTCAGGAGAAAAACCTCTTAGTAAAGCCTGCTGTTAGAACTAAACATGGCGAAGCAGCTTTTAGCTGCTATGCGGCTCAGCTTTGGAACCAACTTTCTGATGACATTAAAAAGGCCCCAACTGCAGCCTGTTTTAAATCTAGACTTAAGACCAAATTGTTCTCAGATGCTTTCTGCTAACTGTCTCTTAATTACTCCATCTGGAGTCTTTTATGTTAATTATTCCTTATTGATTTGATCTTGATTTATGCTTTGTTTTTATTTTCTATTATGATCTTTTTATTATTATTATTATTATTATTATTATTATTACTATTACTCTTTGCCCATCTATGCTTTTATCTGCTATAATTACTGTTTGGTTTTTGTTTATGTAAAGCACATTGAATGACCTCTGTGTATGAAATGTGCTATATAAATAAACTTGACTTGACTTGACTTGACTAAAATTCCAATTAAATACTTTTCCCCTATTTTGCATATGGATGTGCCGTTTCTCGCATTTGAGGCATTCAGGCTCAGATAGAGGCTTTAGATAGCCTATATGAACTGAATTCTGTTTCCTCACCCCTGAAAATTGTTTTCTGCTCTGGTGATGTTTCTATATTCTTACTGTAATTGTAATTACAGTACCTCAAAGAAAAAAATAGATGTTCTAAATTAAGATGCCAGTGGAGCTTGAGGGACAGTAATCCAAGATGGCGCCCAGCTGTGTTGTGGTGTGGGGCGCTGTGGCCCTGGCGAGGGGGTGGGGGGGGGGGTCTGCTGGTTGGAGCGGGAGTGTCTCGGCCCAGCGCTCCGGACCTTCCCCGCCTCCCCAGGAGGGATCCCTGGGAATTGAGCGTGGCTCGGAAGTGATAGGAATCACTTACATTCACAAACGACGCCCGCGAGATTCCCTCCCGAAGCAACTAAAGGATTCGCGTTTGCCCAGAAAGATGTTTAGACTGAATTGCATTAGGCTCAGACGAGATATTTCAGGGACCTCTTTTGGTTGATGTGTGTGTGTGTGTGTGTGTGTGTGTGTGTGTGTGTGTGTGTGTGTGTGTGTCTCTGTATGTGTGTGTGTGTGTGTGTGTGTGTGTGTGTGTGTGTGTGTGTGTGTGTGTGTGTGTGTGTGTGTGTGTGCGTGTGTGCGTGCGTGCGTGTGTGTGTGTGTGTGTGTGTGTGTGTGTTTTTCCAAAGGCAGAATTACATTTGCCTAATGAGGAGGTGTATGCGTGCGGGTGGGGCTGAGTGGGCCACTTAGTAATGCGGCTGATAGGTTTGGCAATGTAAAGAGAGTTGCTCTCCTCTCCCCTGCGTCGGCTGCTTCTTAAGCAGGCCCTTCTCAAACTCCCCTGGATGGCTGTAGCATTTAGAGAAGCGCCATGAAGCAGAAATCAACCATAACCTCAGAGTGCAGAACATTTCTTCACACACAACACACACATACACACACACACACACACACACACACACACACACACACACACTCAGCTTTAGTTTAGTGGGGTATGCATATTAATTAGAGAGCTAACATTATTGTAATACTACTTACCACATATTTCTTCACAGCATTTCACGGCAGATTTAAAAGGACACGAATGTCCTTCTTTCTGTATCATATGCATGTGCATATGCACCGTAGGTTTCATTCATTAAATCTTTTGCGTTGTTTTGTTTTCTCTCTCAGCAATCGAGCAGAGCATTGAGCAGGAGGAGGGCATGAACAGATCATCCGCAGACCTGCGAATCCGCAAGACACAGGTGAGATTTGTGGGCCTGCAGTAAAGCTACATCTGTTATTGAACACACAGGAAAGACAAGCAGATCATTGAACAATGCTGGTATTTTTTCATTTCTCTGGAACGTTCTGAAGATAATATCTCACTGAATCTGACACATTAGAGCTTTTTGGGCCTGCCTATTTAGTAATTTCCTGTAGCCGCATTGTGTATAAGCCTCAAGACAGTGTTTTATGCAAGTTAAAAGAAATGAAACCATATTAATAGTATATTAACTGGATCCTGCATTAACTTCATAGCTGAAGAAATTTTGCAAAACCAATGTACAGTATAAGCCGCGACTAATAGTTGGGAAATTATGGTAAGCTATCTGTTATTGGACACACAGAAAAGACAAGCAGATCACTGAACAATGCTGATATTATTTCAGTTCTCTGGAACGTTCCCAAGATTTGATGTCATTGAATCTGACACATTATCTACCCTAACTTCATGTCTCTCCACATGTAACTTCAGACCCGGAAAAACCACAGCATACCATGTTACAACTGTCTAACCCTCAAACCTTCAGATATCGATATCAGAGCCATGAAACTGGCCCAAGCCTAGTGTTTTGCCTGTTGTTTTTGTCAATGTGACATGGAAAATGTAAAACATTATGCAACATTATATTCAACAGTCATGCCCGATTTTTCCCTCGTTCATCATAAAATTGTACAAATGTTAGACAGTATTTTACTATTCACTGGTGGAAAGCTACATATTCTGATCTAGCCACCATACGTATGCGCAGCCAATTGTTTTGTTACAACACGGGAACGACAGGAACATTGTCAACCTGAGTGTGAAGAAAGTACTCCATGGATCTGCTGCTCTGTTCCCGTGCTCATGATGATGCTCTGTGATTGAGCCAATCAGAGGCTTTGCCTGGTGCCCTTTGACTC
>NC_084996.1:21975579-21983079 GCF_963854185.1 Sardina pilchardus | reverse complement strand
GCCGTCTTGCGCATCAATAAAAATGGCCATGAAAATGTTAGGAGTTGGGTGTGGTCTCACAAAAGTTGCGATGACAGTCCAAACAACTAAAGACATCGCTTGCAGGATAATCTCTGAATCCTGGCCAGTGTAGTATTCAGCATACAGTACACTTGAGGTCCATTTAAAAAATATGTATACGGCCCTTTAAAGGGATATTCCGCCATTTTTGGAAATACGCTCATTTTCCACCTCCCCTCGAGCAAAACAATCGATATTTAACTTGTTCCCGTTCATCCAGCCATTCTGTGAGTCTGGCGATACAACTTTTAGCTTCAGCCTAGCATAGATCATTGAATCGGATTAGACCATTAGCATCTCGCCTGCTAGCTTCATGTTTAAAAGTGACTAAGATTTCTGGTAATTTTCCCATTTAAAACGTGTCTCCTCTCAAGTTAGAAAGTGCAATAAGACCAACTGAAAATGAAACCTGCCGTTTTTCTAGGCTGATTTGACAGGGAACTACACTCTCATCTGGCGTAATAATCAAGGCAACTTGCAAACGTACCATAGGCGCAGTGATATCTTAAGCAGCATCTGAAAATAGTCCCCATAGACAACAAGCAGTAGTAGTGCCAGTAGCTGCAAGTTGCCTTGATTATTACGCCAGATGAGAGTGTAGTTCCCTGTCAAATCAGCCTAGAAAAACGCCAGGTTTCATTTTCAGTTGGTCTTATTGCACTTTCTAACTTGAGAGGAGACACGTTTTAAATGGGAAAATTACCAGAAATCTTAGTCACTTTTAAACATGAAGCTAGCAGGCGAGATGCTAATGGTCTAATCCGATTCAATGATCTATGCTAGGCTGAAGCTAAAAGTTGTATCGCCAGACTCACAGAATGGCTGGATGAACGGGAACAAGGTAAATATCGATTGTTTTGCTCGAGGGGAGGTGGAAAATGAGCGTATTTCCAAAAATGGCGGAATATCCCTTTAAGCAATTGCTCTTGAGGAGTTACATTAATATTAATTTCCTGTTAAAAATACCTCCTCACTTGTCATTGACTCCTGTCAGCCATTTTGTTTTCAGAAGGGCTACCAATGTGCTTAGGGCCTTAGAAGGGAGTGCACAGGGTCTGAGCTAATGGATTCTGAGACCTCCAGGCCTATTGGCGTTCGCACAGCCAGCCTCCTCCATGCCTGCCTTAGTCTATTTAAGCAAGGGACCTCACGTAACCACAACCTGTCAACATGGTTGTTTTTGCTCTCCAAAAAGTCTCTTCCGCACTGAATCCTCTTGAAAACGGGCCAGAGACGCGAGTGAGGCTGAGTGTGCGGCTGAGTGTGTGTGGCTGAGTGTGAGTGTGTGGCTGAATGTGAGTGTGTGGCTGAGTGTGAGTGTGAGTGTGTGGCTGAGTGTGAGGCTGAGTGTGAGGCTCAGTGTGAGTGTGCGGCTGTGGCCGTTTCGGAGCGGCTCTGTGTTCCGGAGCCTTCTCTCTCTCTCTCTCTGTAGGGGACGGCCTGACACATTAGCGAGGACAGCCAGGCTTGCGCGAGCCCTCAGCAAGGACGTTTGTATTCCGTGGCGCGGAGATAATTACAGTAGGCGCATGATAATGCAAGACGTCACTGGACCAGTTTAGGTCAGTGTGTCCCCTGCAAGCCCCCCCGCCGACACCGTCCAGTTCCACGAGCGCAGGATCCTCAGTGGTTTCCTGCTCGTCCGCATTGTTTTAACTGGCAGTGACAGATAGTTCCAGTCGACCATGGAACTAATTTCAACCCTGAGCCGGCACACAAGCAGAGGCCCAGCATATGAACTCCCTCTCTCACACACACACACACACACATCCCGTTTGATCCTGGCTTGCGTATCTGTGCAGCTAATTTACCGAGGCGTTTAATGGCTTCGTTTCGAGCGCGCCTTTTAGCTGTAGCCTAATTGAATGTTGGTTGCTGAAGCAGCGCCGATCTGTTATTCCTCGTACATGAAATTCCTCAGCATCGCGTAATCCATCAGAATGACCCAAATTATGGGATAGCTCCTGGGGATGAGGGGAGTATGCCTGCTATGTTTAGCACATGTACTACTAACGGTGCTTCTGTGTGTGTGTGTGTGTGTGGGTGTGTGTATGTGTGTGTAAGGGAGGTTAATCATGTCTTCCAGCAACAGAGAATGTGAATGGCATTTCTTGTCTCCAAGGAGGCTATGTAGTACACCTGGCAATGCTTTTGTAAAAACCTCTCTGTGCAGACCTGAAATGTATCAGTGGGAAAGGTTACTGGCGTGTATTGATGCAGACACCCACACACGTGTCTGAGTAGGTCATGCATTATATAATTGGTTTTGAGGTTCAAAACAGCGGTGCTGAGCGGTTGAAAAAGGATAGACGGCAGGCGGGCAGGTAGGCACAAGGACGCTGCTATACAAGCTGTCAGAATAGGAACACATGGCAGATGGCTTCTTCCCCCGGAGCTGGGACGGAATGGGACCGGAACTGGCCCAGATCCTCTCCAATTCCATTTCAGGGTCTGCTGCTGATACAATGTAGTCTGGAATTCCAGACCCAAATCTAGAGAGATGTAGGGTCTGGCTATGAGTAATGAAGCATGAAAATATCACTGCACGCTATTGGATAACACTAGGACCAATCGGCTCCAACGTAGCAGCACTGTCGTAGTCTGATTAGCTGGTCTCTGGCCTGCCTATATCAGATACAGCGATGTGATTGGTGCTGTTTAGCTCGTCTCTGGTGTTCCTTTAGCTAAATCCCAAAAGAAAATAAATGCGTTTCCTGTGTTGATCCATCAACTGCCCTCGCTCTGTCTGTTAAATCCCTACACAAACGGCGTGTTTACCTTTGCTTTAAAGGTCAAAGGTTAACCCGTGGCCAGGAGCAGGGCGCTCCTTAAAGCCCCGACTCAATTGCACTCTCAGTAGCCGAGGCCTGTTTGCACAAATCAGGCGGCTTTAGCTACCATAACAACCGGTGTCGTTTCCCCTAAATGGCGTAGAATCTATAGAGGCCTCCCAGGGTTGTGCGCGTGTAAGCGGCCTTATCTGCTATTATCTTAACCCTCGCCATGTTACGCCAGATCGCCTGTGGGTCGCCAACACCAGTGTGAGTTTCAGCAGCTGCTGGGAATGTTGACACTGATAACAAGGCTAAGCGGCACAAAAGCATGCCTAAGACAATGAAAACACAGGCAGCACAGTCCTCTCGGAGCATCGGAACAACATTACAGTTGCTGCACTATTAGGGAGAAATGAAGGTTTTCTTTTCAGCAGCGGCAAAGGGATTCATGTAAAACTAACAAAGCTTTTTTAAACATCACATTCCCTTTGTAATGGCTGTATTCTGATAATAAGTAGAGAACACTTATTTGCAGTAGATGTGAATGGGCCCTGAAGTCTTGCGGTGTCTGGTTGTGAAGTGTGATTGCATGTATGTGTGTGTGTGCGTGTGTGCGTGTGTGCGTGCGTGCGGGCGTGCGTGCGTGTGTGCGTGCCTGCGTGCGTGTGTGTGTGCGTGCGTGCGTACGTGCGTGCGTGCGTGCGTGTGTTATGCATGTGTGTGTGGTATGCGCGTGTGGTTTGCGTGCGTGTGGTGTGCGTGTGGTGTGTGTGTGTGTGTGTGTGTCCTCCTTCCTCCATCTGATCATATGGCTGTGTTGATTCTCCAGGGCGAGATGATTGACAGAATCGAGTACAACGTGGAGCACTCAGTGGACTATGTGGAGAGGGCAGTGTCTGACACCAAGAAGGCCGTCAAATACCAGAGCCAAGCCCGCAAGGTTAGTGTGCGCACACACACACATGCACACACACACACACACACACACACACACACACACGCACACACGCACGCACGCACGCATGCCACACATACATACACACACACACACACACACACACACACACACACTTATTGATGTTATTTTACATACACACTCGTATTATAGTACATACACATTCTGTAGTTGTGCTATACGCTCACGTACGCAAACTGCCTTGAAAACATTGACATTCGGCTGCTCTGCCAAACCCCTCCCCCAAACACACACACAGATGTACACACAATGCACCTCTGAACCTACCCCCTCAACAAATAAGCACACACACACACACACACACACACACACACACATACACAATTCGCCTCTACACCTCTCCCCCAAAGCACACATAGAGAGAACAAATGCATTCAAATGCACATTCACCCCACCCCAGTGTTCACTCATGCATACAGGCCCAGGCACAGGCACAGACTGACGCACGCTCACATATGCTGAGTGTACTGTACATGCAGGGCCCCACCCATAGCACAAAGAACAGGACAGCGTCGTCCTCTTGCATACCTGCATATGGTCTCACCAACAAACCCTGGCAGGATATTCACTGTGAAATCAAAGAGGGCACACACACACTTACCGTACACACACACACACACACACACACACACACACTACTACTACTACTACTATTACTACTCCCCAAACCAGTTTAATGTAATTTAAGACCATCTGTGTATGCTTGCTCTTGGTTACTGAACATTTTACACTGTGGTATATTTACACTCAATTATCAATGACAGCTATGTAAAAAAAAACATTTACTTTGAATATTGTGATTATATTACATGTTTCTCAAATCTTTTGGGGTTTATTTTGATTATGTTAAGTTTAAAATGCTCAAATCTGTTGGGGCTTTTGAATATTGTGATTATATTACTGTAAATGTTTGAAATGCTCACATCTGTCAGGGTTTATTTTGATTATGTTAAATGTTTGAAATGCTCAAATCTGTTGGGGCCTTTGAATATTGTGATGATGAAATGTTTAAAATGCTCAAATCTGTCGGGGCTTATTTTGATTATGTTACATGTTTAAAATGCTCAAATCTGTCGGGGCTTTTTCCCCCTTGCAGAAGAAGATCATGATCATAATCTGCTGCGTCGTTCTCGGAGTCGTCCTGGCGTCCAGCATCGGAGGGACCCTCGGCTTCTAGACACGGAAGAGGAACGACGAACAACGAGAAAAAAACATTGAGAGAAATATATCACATACAATACGAGATAAGGAAACTGTTATTAAGGGGGTTGGGTGGGGTTGAAAAAACAAAGACAAAAAAAAGCAAACAAACAAACAAACAAACAAACACTACACGCTAGCTGACTAAACACATGCTGTATACAAAAATGTGGGTACAAGCAAACATAATACAATGTACATGTAAATGTATTGAACATAAGAACATATGAAACAGCACATGGGTTAGCTCCCTGTAAAGAAATATGTCGTACAAACATTTTTCTTTCTTTATTTTTTAAACTGTTTCTTTCGTTTTTCGGGGGTCTCCAGGATAGTGCCAGATACTGCTAAATTGTTTGTGTTCCTACGAAGTCAAAGGTTTTTATTTGAAGGGTTGCATTCTCGTGTTTGTTGCACAAACGTAACGGTAGAGTTTTAGAGAGAGGGACTTGTGTAGCTGACATCACACAGACACTTCAGTCACGTTTCGTCGGGAGGGATTTCCGATTCTCCAGACAGCTCCCAAACCATTGGTTCTGACTGTCCGTCATTGATCAGTCTAACTAGTACAGTCGTGAATCACCAGAACCCAGATAGTAACTGATATGGAGCAGGCTCTGTTCCCATGACCTGGTCCAGAATTGGACTCCTCTCAGAGTTCAGTTGCTATCAGGGTTTGGTGAGGAAGAAAAAAAAAACTCAGAACATGGCCTCCAAATCTCCAATGCGCCTTTGTTCCATTCGACCAATATAGAGCTTTTTACTTAATAAGCACACAGCTGAATGAACGGGGAACAGGCCATTTTGAAGTGTCCCCAAGCGTACAGAAACCCCCCAGGGGCATGAGCCTAGCAGTAGGCCTCAGCATGACACTACGCAGGCCCTGGTTTCCAGTACGAGAGACAGAAAGACAAGACTGTCTGTGCGCTTTGGGCCAAATCTGTCGTGCAGGAAACGTTGCATTTCTGACATAACAAAAAGACTCATGCCACAGGCGAGGTACAACCACGTGCCGCTAAGTTGAACTATGCAGTTTTGACATAAGAGCAAAGAATGACGAGAGTCACGCCCCCTCCCCACCCCCACCCCAATCCCACAAGCTGAAGGGTTGATTCTCCAGTGCCACACTTGGTGACAACCCCCGAGAGAGAAAATGTGTGTGAACGAGGACATTTTAGCTTTTGACGCTGTTCTAAAGATATTTCTGAAAATGAAGAACGTTTAAAAGTACAGAAGAAAACCTAAAGGAATTTCAAAAACTTGAAAACGTTTGGCTAGCCTTGGTGTAGTCCTGTATCGTCTTGCGGAGGTGCTTGTGCTGATGTGGTCGTGTAGCCCATGACGTGTCTTGTGACTAATAGTCTTGCCTCAGTTTTGCATTTCAATGTTTTTTTCCACTTTATTTTACCCATACCTCTTGGACGGTTGGTGAAAGTGATGTTGATATATATGAAAATACATATAGATATAAATATATATATATATAGACATAATATATGTACCACTCCAATGAAGTTTTATTTTTCCTAGCAGAGGTATAGCCTACAACACAATACTCAAATATACTACTTTAAGATCCAGATTTAAGACTCAAACATACTGCTTTATTGTAAACCTTATTTAATTAGACAGTACAAAAGTTCAAGTATTGGTTCAGATATTTTGGAAAGTTATTTTCTAGATTCTCGACATTATCAGGCTGAAAAACTTGCGACATCTTGGTGCTACTTAGTTTTCCCTGTGTGAAGGACAACACCTGTCCGTCTTCTCCAAACACCTCAAAGACACCACTCAACATCCTCCGCTGCATGTGGCCCGATGGCTGTATAGAAGCGCAGGTTATCAAAAGCCACTCGGTGTCCCATGGAGAGAGTGCTGAGTCCTGCAGCGACCTGCCTGTGCTGAAGGCTTGCACATGCAGGACTCTCAGAGCTAAGGCTAAAGCTAAGGCGAACTGAATGACGAAGCTTCAGCTCTGTCACCTCAGTCCAGTGGAAGTCAGTTGGGCCAAGTGAGCTCTTTAGGCCGCCATCACCACCGCTTTGGCAATCTGTGTAGCAATGGTGTGAGTCGAAAAAGGTTTTTGTTTTATTTTTTTACCCCACACACTACTCACTGAAAGGAAAGGTGAAGAGTACAAACACACATACACACACACACATTGAGTAAAATTTAAAAGCCAGCAATATATTCTTTTTTAAAGACAAACCTCAAGAAACCATGTCAGCTAGTTTCGTAAGGTTTCACAGATTGTGCTTCCCATTAATGTTAATGTGTCTGGAAGCCATCTTGACCATCATTAAGAGCATGGTTGAACTTTTATATCTAACCGTTAAGCAAAAGAAATAGCTGGCATGTGGCTTGTAATTTAAAAAGAATAAACGTGTGCTTCTTTGTATGCCGTGATGAAAATGTCAACATCAGTTAATTGTAGTGTGTATTTGTTGGATGATTACTAAAAAAAATAAGAGCCAGCTCTATTCACAGCCA
>NC_084996.1:21622335-21632335 GCF_963854185.1 Sardina pilchardus | reverse complement strand
TCTTCAGCACGTTAAACATAATGCATATCTCTCACGCCTGCCTCAGTGCAGTGGGTTGGCCCTGAAGGTGACACACACACACGCACGCACACGCTCATGCACACACACTCGCGTGCACACATGTACACACTCACACACACACACACACACACAAACACACACTCTTACTCTCTCTGCCTCACACATGCACACTCACACACACACACACACACACACACAAACACACACACAGACACACACACACACACACACACACACACACACACACACACACACAGAGATCCATAAATCTTTAGGCAACGTTGAACATTCATTCATGAGCAGCTGAGCGTGTTATAACTTGGCTGTTGTACTTGCTGGATTGTTAGTCTTGCTTTAAAGTTGTGCTACGAGTAGATGCGGTGTCTGCGATCTTGATAAATACAGATGTGAATGTCCTGTGTTCATGTAGTGGCACCATGTCCCCAGATATTTACCATGCAATGTTGCTGTTTTATAGATGTGTTTAGCAGGGACACTCATATAGCTCAAACAGCTATACTTTGTTTGAGCAAGTGACTTTTTCAAAGTGGACTGTTAGAAAGAGGACTGAGAAAGATGACCTTTACGCCTCAGAGAAGAGCGGTGAGATCACACACACACACACACACACACACACACACACACACACACACATTTATGCACTATGTTAATGCAGAGTAAAACACTGTTATTGGTAATTGGCCATCCATGGAATTTCTGGCGTGACCTTGGAGTCTGATATGAGCCCTTCACCACACCATTACGCATTATTTATGAGATCTGCTGACATTTAGGGGATACAGTGCAAGTTTCCTCTCCAGCTCAAGATAGATAATAACTCCACTCTATAAATACAGCCTGTAATCAGCCCTGCTGTGCTGCTGTGAATGGGAAAGTTGTTTAGGGGTTCACAATGATGACACATGGTATAGAACTCAGATCAATAAAAAAATGTTTTGCTGTTTTGAATTGCTGTCTAAGTGTAAAGTCGGAAATTGCAAAAGTGGCAAGAATATTGAACTACATTATATGAGCTAAAAGAGATTGTGCAGAGGCAGGTTCCCCATGCTGTGACAATCCGCACAATATGAAATGCCTTCAGCAGCACGCCACGCTAGCACTGCTGTCATACAGTACTTACAGTAACGTGGTGTCAGACCCAGAGGCCTTACAGTACCGTGGTGTCTAGGGTGACCAGACGTCCTCTTTTTCCCGGACATGTCCTCTTTTTGAAACCTAAAAATGTGTCCGGGCGGAATTTCAGAATCGTCCGGGATTTTTTTTATTCTAGCCTAACGTGTTTTCACCGAATTTGCATTGCTCTCTCTTTCATTCACATAGTAGGCTAATCACGCCCTCCACCTACAGTTCGCTTTGCATTGAGTTGAAGTGTAGAGCCTGACCTTAGAGCTGCCGTCATTGGTCGATATTCTCGGGCTAAACATTTAATTGGTTATTCACCTCATCAGCGCACACTTCCTTGTTTACCACTGGCAACGCGCAAAACTATCCGGCATCTTCAGCCATGCCGAAGCGCAAGTGCAAGTTCACTGACGAATTGAAACGTAATTTCCATATTTTTGTCTCGGTCGAGATCAATACGAAGCTGAGTGCCTGACCTGCAAAGCAGGCAGTTTAGGAGGACTGAAAAGTATCAGCCATTGGACAACTTTTCAACTTAAAAAATGTCTCATTTTGTGCAATTAGGTTTTATTTTTTCTTATTTTTGTTTTACCATTGTTGTGCATATACTTTACATTGTAGCCTACAAATGTATAGTTTGTTTTTGCACATCTAAAACGTTCAACTACAGGTGTTCAAAATAGCCTTTTGAAGCAGTGTTTTTCTGTTAGTGTTGGGCCGGCCAATAAAGCTCATTATCATATATCACCATGTATGTTGACACAAAGTATGAATGCACGTGTTCATTCCCCCCCCCCGCGCTGAAGTGTCCTCTTTTTTGCAAACTCAAATCTGGTCACCCTAGTGGTGTCAGACCCAGGGGCACTTTAAGCCGTTATGGGGAGGGGGGGTATTGGGGGTACTTGGCTCACTCAATGCTGTTGCTGGCCATTTCGGTGTCCTAAGCGAGTTGCTTTGTGGTGCCTGTCCCTCCATCCACAAATGTCATTGGGATGAAACTTTTAAATTACGGTATTAAAACATGCAAATGATAACTGAAACACCTAAAATGAGAAATGAAAGGTCTATAATTTACAGACCATTACTGTGTGTTTTTACTGTAAACATTCATTTATTAAGAAATGCTGTGTGACTTACGTTCTCATAATGCCCATGCCAGTGCTTGTCTACAAACCTTGTTTGTTAGAACCTGATAGCACAGTATTATAATAATATCGTCATAATGGAGTTGAATTTCACGACTCATAAGAATCCCTCAGGCTAAACAAAACCCTGATGCAGAAGACATGTTAGTCTTGCTATGCATCTTAATCATTTTGGGACTCGTATCAGGGTTTGTCAGGTGCAGACAATTATCCTGTAGGCTTATGCTCTGAGGAGATCCTGCGTCTATGTGGGGCTCTCCAGGGGCGTTTGTCTGCTGGAGTGATAATTGAGTTGAACTTCATGCAGACACATTGCTGCTGCTGCTGCTGCTGCTGCTTTTGATAAACAGCCGGTGACAGCAGGGAGAAGCAAACTAGCGCGGTTATTACGGAAATCACAAACTAGCGCGGTTATTACGGAAATCACAAACTAGCACGGTTATTACGGAAATCACAAACTAGCGCGGTTATTACGGAAATCACAAACTAGCGCAGTTATCACGGAAATCACAAACTAGCGCGGTTATTACGGAAATCACAAACTAGCACGGTTATTACGGAAATCACAAACTAGCGCGGTTATTACTGAAATCTCAAACTAGCGCGGTTATTACGGAAATCACAAACTAGCGCTGTCATTACGGAAATCACAAGGACTCTCCCGGGATGGGCGACACGCAAGCGCCTGGTCCACACCAGGGGTGCGTTTCTAGAAAAGTTAGCAACAGCGTTGTTTAACCACCGTGGTGCGACGCAACTTGCTATCAAACAACGACAGTGTTACACCTGTTTCCAGAAAGCATCGTACCTGTGTCGCAATTCGCTACCTCCGTAGTTCGAACACCGTTGTTCCAACAACGTTGTTGAGGACCCAGCGGCACATTTCATTGGTGGAAAAGGTGTCAACGTATAATACCCCACCCACTAGAAATGCTCCGTCACTGGATGCCTATCACTTGTCTTTTATAGATTCTCCTTTCCTTCCTCGATCCTCGTCCTCACTGAATGATAGGGCGGCAACAATGGGATAGAGGACCGAGGATCGAGGAGGGATGTTGAGAGGCACCCACTATGTGTCGACGAGTCTAATTTAAACCCAAAGTGATTCATGCTGGCATTATCATTGCTATCAGAAAAAAACGTAAACCTATGCAAGCACATGAAACAGTTTGCTTAAGCTGTCCAATATATGTACTTATTTGTGTGAAATATCTAAAAAATATCTGTACAAAATATATATGGCCTAGACTAATTACAAATTATCACAATACTAAATCGGTGTCTGGTGGTTCAGCTGTTGCGTGTCAGTACATTGCGCGCGCGGCCCAAGTTCGCATCTTACCTCTCCATGTCACTTTTGAGTAAGAGCAGGATACCACACACACAACAATAGGTTAGACCCTAAATATATTTAATTGCTTTACATTGAGTGGCCAGGAACACGACATCAGTTTAATAGTTCCACGACATTACTTATTAGGGTTATTTCCACGTTTCACTAGTCAGAAACAAAAGCATGTGTGATGCATACGGGAAAAGAACCTACGATGTTGTGATGATAAGCCACCTGCCTTAACCACTATACTAATGAACGGTGTGCTTGACCCGAGGGTTTGTCAATATCATAACAGTAGCCTACCAAAACGCAAACCAACACGCAAATGAACGCAAGGTAACACACGTAGCAAGAATGAGCCCAACGGTATTTTACTTTATATTAGCCTACAGTATAGCGCAATCATTGAGTCACGAGAAAACAACAACTTAGTGATTTTTGGTTGGGCGCTTGTGATTTTTGGTCAGGCGATCTTGCACTGACGACATCACCAACTGGAACTCCCAAGGTACGACACAGGTGCGACTGCCCAGGGGCAGTAGTTCAAACGACCAAACTTTGCGTCCTTGTTTGCGATTGAGAGTTTGAACTACCTTTTCTAGAAACACCCAATTCAAGAACGACGGAGCGAACTCCCAAGATTGCGACGCAAGTTAGCAAACGACGCTTTCTAGAAACGCACCCCAGAACGGGACGGATCATCTGACAAGTTCTCCCTCAGAAATACAAAATGGCTGAAGGAAGGGATGAAAGAGAGAAGGAGGGAGGACAGAAATAACGCAAACAAGAGGACACGTTTTCATGGGCTAAAGCTGAAAAAAGAGCTGTCTTTCAACAAGAGGACACATTTTCATGGACTAAAGCTGAAAAGAGGATTGTAGTAGGCCTATGGGATGGGAATAGGGTATGTTTCTGTTGTTCCTTTAGTTATGTACTGTATGGGCCCATCCAGAGTTATACAGTACTCCTTAGTTTTGGACTAGGATGTCGTTTGTAAGAGGGTTTCTCATTCAGTAATCTATTCATTCACTCATTCACTCATTCACTCATCTATCCATTCATTCATTCATGACAGAGGTACGTCTTGTTAAAGTCTCACTCAGGTATCTAGAGCAGCTACAGTACAGTAAGCAGTACAGTAGCTAACCTGTCTGCCCCAAAGAAAGAGGAAGAAGGATATCTTCAGTGGTTGGTATCACACTTATATAAACATGATCAGCTGGACACACACACACACACACACACACACACACACACACACACACTCACACACACTCACACACACACACACAGTGTGAATATGGCTGTGTGTGTGTGTGTGTGTGTGTAATTGACACCCATGGAAGTCACAGACTCTGAATTACCTCAGGATTCTTTGTAAATTGCAAAGGGAGTCTTTAGGCACAGACGTGTGCGCGCACGCACACACACACACACACACACACACACACACACACACACACACACACACACACACACAGCTTCATTCTTTGTCCCCTGTGCTAATTAATGTAATTTCACACATGCTCACGGTCAGTGTGGAGATGGAGACAGAGGACTCAGAGCAGAGCCGTGTGTGTGGAGAAGAATGTTGTTGCTTTGGGTAATGGTTTCCTTGGGGGGCTCTTTCACTGACGTAGCACAGATAACAGAAAGCCTGTTCCTGTCCAGGGATTCAATCAGATGATGCCTATCCTGGATAGCTCGAATTTGGATTGATTTAGTCTGTGGTACATTGAGCTTTTAAATATGCAGCCACATGAACAAAGGACTCAAATGCTCCCTTGATATGAGTCTGGGCAGGGCATATCTCTTCTGCAGTGTCTCTTCTGGAGATTCCTTTATTGAAGGCTGATATGTTTTATTTTATTTTATTTCATTTTATGAAAAATGTGTTAAAGTGGTAATAAGTGGAAGAGAGAGACGACAAGAGAGGGTTATGTCTCTTAGAAATGTTCCTTTGTTGAAGGCTAATATGTTTTATAGTATGTTTTTATTTCATGTATTCTTTATTTGTCTTTAACAGTGAAGAGGTAATGAGTGAAAGAGAGAGATGACAAGAGAGGGTTCAGGAAACAATCTCAAGTCAGATCTGAATCTAGGGGTGCCTCTCAACATCTCTCCTCGATCCACAATGCTTGATCCTCGAGGAGCGTTCCCACTGATCTATAACTAAAACTGGATAGACTATCCCATTGTTGCCGCCCCATCATTCTTTATGTAGATCAGTGAGGATCGAGGCCCGAGGACGAAGGGAGGACGTATAAAAGCCAAATGAGAGGCACCCTAGGTCTCCTTGACTGGGACTGGTTCAGGATGCCGACGCGACTGCTAAACTACGGTGTCTCTGAAGGACATACTTAGGTCTCGTTTATTATGATCAGATTATTCTCTACAGCGCTTGTGACCTCTAGCGACCTTTCGCTTGAGCACAGGTGACACCTGCAGGTCAAGCCCAGTGCTCCATTCTCCTCACGTATAGAGCCATCGTTGGATTACCGTTGCACAAAGCGGGCGCAGAGTAGACCCCTCTGCTAATCTGATCCTGCTCTGTGGACGCTGGCGCTCATCCACTCAGTCTGATTGGAACAGAGCGCAAGCAGCTTTTTTCATCAGTTCCTGAAATATCAATTTACTCATTGGTTTGGTTTTAATGTTGACAGTGGAGAGAGTCGGGGCAGGCAGGGGAGTGAGCGATGGGGTTAGGTAAGGTGAGGCAACTGAGGGAAACCGTTCTGGAGATCAGAAGGGACAGTCAGAAAGCTGGGCCTAGACTGATCATTTTCCTCAGTCTTGTATGTTATTAGCCTGACTCCGCCTGTCTATACGTACTTCAGCTCAATGTCTTTTCCCTACAGTACTCCGTCTGGAATAGCTTGATCCGCTCTCGTTTACTCCGGCAAGAGCACCTCCGACCAACCAGGGAACAGAGGGCATTCCTGAGAGTGACTACATTTAAGTTGCAAGCCTATCGTTACCGTACTTAACATGCATCATTATCAAACGTTAGTGATTGAACTCCAATGATTTCAAACTTCAGACAAGCATCCACCAACCAGGAAATACACGCTTGCCAATGGATCTAGCCAGGCCACAATCTCTGCCAAGTCAGAGGGTCGTGGTCTCCAGGTTGTTATGATAACTCGTACCGCATGCTCACACAGCACAGACATAATATGTTTAAAAAATAATGCGTCCCAAAATCTACCCCAATCTCATATATACAGTATATACCCCAATCTGTCCGTATCTGTAATGTTGACTGTTAATGTCTTCTAATCAGCTGTAGTGAGGATACTCAAACTGCAGGTCAAAGAACTGGTGAGGCCCGATAATAAAGTTCGTTGATACGGAATTTGAATTTGAATGCACCTCTAGTGACAGGAAGCCATGCTGAGACTGACGGACAACGCATGCTTCTGACCGGATTTGAACCCAGTTCATGAAGTCTAAAGTTCCTTGATACAGCAGACGTGTGTTAAAGGGGGGATGTGTGTGAAGAAGTTGCAAAAGTGAAAAGTGGGCACAAAATGTTCTTTGGGCCCTGACTTCTCTCCAGTGGCATGGCATGGGCTGCTCAACTGTGTTCAGCTGGTCATCTGAAAAACTGGGCTATTGTTTCATGCCTGACTCATTTGTATTACTGTGTCAGATTAAAAGCCTCTACTGAGTCTGCCTTGTACTCTACACAGCCAGTCCAGGCCATGGTAAAGTAAAGTGAAGTGAAGTTAGATGGAGAGAGAGAGAGAGAGAGAGAGAGAGAGAGAGAGAGAGAGAGAGAGAGAGAAAGAGAGATAGAGAGGAGGGCCTCAGCTGGCTGGGACACCCGCTCCGCTCTCCAGCGACCGGGGTTTGATTCGCTCCCCGAGGTCCTTTCTGGATCCCACCCCTGATCTCTCTCCCATTCACTTCCTGTCACTCTCAACTGTCACTATCACTTTTGGCACAAAAGGCCTAAAAATATACTTCAAAAAAAAAAAAGAGAGAGAGAGAGAGAGAGAGAGAGAGAGAGAGAGAGGGATTTAGCAGACCCTTATTTCCAACTGGACAGGCATTCACAATGATTTGATTCCAGCGTGTTTCTGAGGTGCTGATGCTACAGCTGCTTCCTGATGCTGCAGGGCATTCTGGGATTGACGAGAGAAGTGAGTGCATCTCATTAAACTTGGCTGATGATGAAATACTCGTGTAGGAGGACGAGATGGAAGCGTACGTTCCCACAGTATGTACGCACAAGCATAGAATTGCCCTTTGCCCCGTATCACAGACAGAACACAGTGTCTCATGATGTGAACCAGATTTGAGTGTGTTAGTGAGCACAGTGTAGAACATGTAGTCACAGCTGTTAGCTACACACCTATACTAAGTATTTCTCTTATGACAACTGAAAGATACATTTTCTCCACCCAAACCACAGACTGTGTGTGTGTGTGTGTGTGTGTGTGTGTGTGTGTGTGTGTGCGTGTGTGTGTGTGTGTGTGTGTGTGTGTGTGTGTGTGTGTGTGTGTGTGTGTGTGGTTATGTGTGTGTGTGTGTGTGTGTGTGTGAGTGTGAGAGACAGTCTAAGTGGAGCACAGGTGAGAGACGTGCTTTGTCTCGTGCCTGGATGCTTTGTCTCGGCCGTGCCAGGCTCAGAGTGATTACTCACAGATGCGGCGTGGTCCTGATGCAGGTGACTGTGATGAGTGATGCTGGATGCGCGTGATGAGATGAGGCTTCTAAGTATAGCCTGCTGGTTGGATGTGCTGGATGCGGTTGCCCTGACGATAGAACTCTCTCGTCACGCCGTTCTATCTACATCTGGCACACTAAGTGATTCATTGTAAAACTGTGAGGGAGAGGAAAAGAACAGATTTGATCAAGAAGATGAAAAGAATCAATTTGGGTTCATTTCAAATTCCATTATGAGATTCTCATTCAGTTTCATTCCATTTAGAACTCATGACTTCATTCAGATATACTGTAGATTTAGAAGGTGAAATAAAGGTGAAGTTTGAGTCACAATTGTGTTGACAGTACGTGTGTGTGTGTGTGTGTGTGTGTGTGTGTGTGTGTGTGCGCGTGTTTTGTCTGTGGGCGAGGTTATTGTGTGTCATCTCTGTGTCTCTAAGCTTGTGTGTGTGTGTGTGTTCAAGATTAGCAATAGCATATGTGTTAAAGTATGTGTGGGTGGAGTAGATATATAGTATATCACTGACCGTATGTACGTGTGGGAGTGTGTTTGAGGGCATCTATGTGTGTGTGGGTGCGTTTGTGCGTGTGTGTATGTGTGTGTGTGTGTGTGTGTGTGTGTGTGTCCACATATATGTGGGTGGGATTGAAAGTAGGAAGCAGGACATGAACAGAATCTCAACGAGTTTTCCCACAATCCTCCAGAGGCACGTGTCATCTCATACATCATTTACGTGCACAGTCCGTTGCGTATGTATGGTGTTAGGGAAGACAGGTGTCACACTCAGAACACACACAGGTGACGACTTACAGGACTTACAACGCTTACAGAAATGCAAAGGCCCCATCAAATTTTTTGGGCTTTTATGGCTTTAATCAGACAGGACAGTGTAGGGTGACAGGAAACGAGTGGGAGAGAGAGTAGGGGTGGGATCCGGAAAGGACCATGGGGCGGGAATCGAACCCGGGTTGCCGGCGTGCGGTGCAGGTGCCCCAGCCAGTCGCGCCACGACTGGGGCCGGCCCCATCAAATTTAACATCACTCTTATCGATAGTCATATGTCAAAGCTATATATTATGTTTAGATATTTTTTATTAGATTCTCCATTGTAGGAAATTATTTATATAACACCATAACAAGGCCATAACAATGCAGATATGGAGAGAAATAGAGCGAGAGAGAGAGATTCATCCCATCCTCCATCCTAAAGAAAGTAAAAAGGATGGAGGATGGGATGAATCAATGTTGCATTGTTTTATTGTGCAAGTTGCAATGATTTCTTTCTGTGCGTTGGCAACACTGCATCTACAGTTATGCTAATAAAACAATGTTGAACTGCAAGAGAGAAAGAGAGAGAGAGAGAGAGAGAGAGAGAGAGAGAGGACCATGTGAAGGGGGAGGGTTTGGAATGATAGAGAGATAGAGAGAGAGAGAATGGAACAGGTGAAGGAGGAGGGTTCTGAATGAGAGAGAGCAGCAGCATTAGAGGTAGAGAGAGAGAGGGTTCTGAACAAGAGAACACAGCAGCATTAGAGGTAGAGAGAGAGAGGGTTCTGAACGAGAGAACACAGCAGCATTAGAGGTAGAGAGAGAGGGTTCTGAATGAGAGAAAACAGCAGCATTAGAGGTAGAGAGAGAGAGGGTTCTGAACGAGAGAACCCAGCAGCATTAGAGGTAGAAAGA
>NC_084996.1:21603844-21622135 GCF_963854185.1 Sardina pilchardus | reverse complement strand
GCTACACAGCAAAGCTCCAAATATAATCCCACAATCTGTCCCCTCTGCACCCCAGCCAGAGCGGATGTTTTGCCTTCTCCTCTCTCTCTCTCTCTCCCTCTCTCTCTCCCCTCTCTCTCTCTCTCTCTGTTGCATAATCCTGACAGGACTAGGGCGGTGAGAGCCAACATTGCATCACTCAGAGGGGCCATTTGCTTTTAGACCCCCCCCCCCCCCTCCCCAACCTGGAACACCCATCACTGGTGTCACCATGGTAACAGAGTGTTGGTGTGTTCTGGAACACATCTGGCCCAGATTCAGTTCTGATCCATTCCTGAGGCTATCTGTTCCGATTCACTCATTCGTCTCTTTGACATACTCCATAAACCAGAGTCTTTTTTCTTCTCCTTGTTTTTCGCTGATGTCGTCAGATCTTTAAATGAATGTGGTGTGTGTCTTCCTGTCTTCTCTTACTGCGGACTCGCAGAACTGATGATGGGATTTAAAAACACTGAAAGAGGGTAGAGATTTAACTCAGACCCAAATCAAATCCACCTCACAGAAACCTTGTGCATGATTAGAGTTCAGCTGGATGACAGCCTCTTCTCCTCCCAGAGGGGTTTAGATCCCAGACTGCCCATGATGTGTGAATTCCTGCCATCTGTAACTGTAGACTACAGCACAGCACAGCACAGCACAGCACAGCACAGCACAGCACAGATGCTGTGGTTTCATATGAACTGTGACTCTGCTTTGTGCTGCTCTCAGATCCGACGCAGGAGACCGACCCCTGCTACGCTCTTCAGACTGACGGATCACCCTTCTCCCGAGGAGGAACTCTGCAGCCTGCAGGTGAGCTGGCTCCCTCTGCAGGTCAGGAGGGGAAGAGCATGGCTTAGGACAGACCAAAAATTCTACCCTTTAAATACATACATTTAATTAATTTAGCAGCCGCTTTTGTCCAAAGTGACTTACAAAAATACAGGAATAACATTAAAGGCTACAATACAGAGCAGAGCTTAAGTAACAATTAACACAACATCAATACATTATGTTTCCAAGAGGATGCGAGAGTGGAGTTTTAATTACTGAGGTGCATTCAAATTTGGCAAACAGATGCGAACATGTTTTTTCTTAAAACAGTTAAATTTTAACGATTTGGTGTTAACTTTTTCAACTAACACACACACACACACACACACACACACACACACACACACACACACATAGGACACTTGGGAAAGGGCAAGTGTTGTGATACCTATATGCATTGTAATTCAATAAAACTCTTTCTGTAGATGGCTACTGGAGAAAATGGCATCCTTAAACCAAAGAGACAAAACATTGCAGTCTATCAGCCTCCATCACTGAAAGGTGGGTACTTTGTGTGTGTGTGTGTGTGTGTGTGTGTGTGTGTGTGTGTGTGTGTGTGTGTGTGTGTGTGTGTGTGTATTCATTTGGCAAATAAAACCAATTGACAAATACATTTGTGAGTGTAACGGATGCCTAGCTATCAGCCTGACTGTCAGCACACTGGAGCGAGGTGTTTGCAGGTTCAGGTCCGGTGGTGTGCAGGGCTGAACCGCGTGGTTCACCACAAAGCAGGTTACATGTGTGAGTGTTTTCGTATTCTGTGTGTGTGAGAGAGACAGAGAAAGGAAAAGGAAAAGGGGGAGCATTGAGGGAGAGAGAGAGAGAGAGTGTATGTGTGTGTGTGTGTGTGTGTGTGTATCTCTCTGTGTGTGTGTGTGTGTGTGTGTGTGTGTATCTATGTGTGTGTGTGTGTGTGTGTGTGTGTGTGTGTGTGCTGCTGCGTGTGCTCCACAGTAATCCAGGATGATCCACAGTCTCATGAACTCACACTTTCATTGCACAGCTGTCCTCATCCATAATCCCCATACACACACACACACACACACTCTCTCTCTCTCTCTCTCTCTCTCTCTCTCTCTCTCTCTCTCTGACACACACACACACCCACACACCCACACAACTTACTTCATGCTTGCTAGCCTTCAGGAATTGTATTGAAGTTTGTGTTAGAGGTCACTGTGTCCTTGTCTGGCTGCTTGAGGATGTAGTACACAGACACACAGACGTGTGTGTGTGTGTGTGTGTGTGTGTGTGTGTGTGTGGGGATGAAGTGCACAGGAGGGAGAGTCCGGGTGACTCAGCTTTCTCAGAGCAGAGGGACAAGAGACTCCTTTCAGTTGAGCACTGCAGCGATGACAGGCCCAAGACCAACCCAGGCCAAACTAATTAAGCCCAAGAACAGAACCAAGGCCAAACTGATCAAGCAGAACCTGGAGGCAGACCACAGCACTCTGCCCTTGAGTTATCCTCTCAAGGTCACTGTAGATCACAGGGTCTCCAGTCATAATGTCTCCGGTCGGGGCAGGATAGGAGGGTCCAAATTATTATTATTATTATTATTAGATAGCTGTGTGATACTTATAGTGTGAGCGCTTTTAAACATGTTACATAATCGTTCCCTCGGTTACACTGAAGATGAAACTGTGCCACTGGATTTAAATCTCTTCATGTGAATGTTATAAACATGTTTTAATGAGTTTTTGTGTGTGTGTATGTGTAGGCTACAGAAGCCTGCTGTGCACAGTGTTCCTCTAGACATGCTTTTGAAAGTGCGTGCGTGCGTGCGTGCGTGTGTGTGTTTGTGTGTGTGTGTGTGTGTGTGTGTGTGTACGTGCATCTGTATGTGTGTGTTTGTATCTGCAGCTGTTCAGAGGATGGCTGAGGCCCACATGCACAACCTGGACGGCTCACCAGAGGGGGGCGATAAAGAGGACGGCACCTTACTGGGCCTGGAGACTGATGGGGGTGAGTGTTCTCATCCATCCATCCATCCATCCCTCCCTCCATCCATTCATCAATCCATCCCTCCATCCATCAATCCCTCCCTCCCTCCCTCCATCCGTCCATCTACATAGATATTCAATAAGCAGTATAATTTTCTGTCTGATTACATAGATACAGTAGACCCAGTCTAGCCCCAGTCTATCTGTGTGTCCATCCACCCTGCCTACAGTAGATGGCCCATCTCTAAATCCATCCCTGTCTCCACAGACTCTCTGGAGGGCAGTGGTTTTGACCAATCAGCACAGCTGCTGGGCCCAGGGGTCAGGACAGAGGAGTTGCCCAACATCCTGCAGACAGGGCCTCCACACAAGGAAGAGGATGGCGTGAATGACAAAGAAGTGACGAAGGGGAGAGAGGCAGACTGACACAACAACAAACAAACAAACAGACAAACAAACAACAAACAAAAAGAAAGAAAGACAACAATCTCGCAGAGATAACAGGGAGGGATTGGGGGACTGTGGTCACATGACGACCTTACATGACTATTGCGCAATCACAGCTAGAGAGCACAGAAATACGTTACTCTACAGGAGCCTGCGAGCACAGGATTACACACGTGTGGTGGCGTGATGTCAACATGTGTGTGTGTGTGTGTGTGTGTGTGTGTGTGTGTGTGTCTAGCAGGAGGAGGGGTGTGAGAGTGCAAATATAAAGAAGTGGGGGATTGTTGAGTTTTTGATTGATTTTTGATGTATGTTTTTGCAGCTATTAGGAAATGTCAAATATGTAAAGATTTGTAAAACATTTCAATTGGACATTTTAGAGACGGTAAAAAGTACACAAAGAAAGAGAAAGACAGGGAGAGTGAGAGAGAGAGAGAGAGGGGGGGGGGAGGGGGAATGAAAGCAAGGACAAAAGTGCAAGGATGTCTCCAAGGTCACAGTATGAGCAGGTGATGACAGTGTAAGCCATTATCAAAAACGAATCACAGGTGGCCAGCCATCATGGCTCCAATCTCAACCAGTCAGTCAATCAGTCAGTCAGTCAGTCAGTCAGTCATATCTAAAACACGGGCTGATCGGCTAAATATGTACAAGACGCATAGTGCTATATCATAGTTACCAGTGTATATTACGTAAAGAAAAACACATATTTTTCTGGAATGTATATCTCTCTTCATAAGCTTTAAGATGCTTCACTTTTTATGGACTGAATGTATGGAGTCTCTGTGTTATGATGCAATGACCAACACCTGCTTTCAGTGTCCTCTGTGTGTGTGTGTGTGTGTGTGTGTGTGTGTGTGTGTGTGTGTGTGTGTGTGTGTGCATGTTAATGTGTGTAAATGTGAACATACCAGGCTTGTGCAAAATTCAGAATTTGGAATTGGAATGGCAGGAAGTGGAACTAAATTTATGGGATTACGAAGAAGAAATTCACACACACAGTTGCACAACAGAAAGAATGTGTTGAATCTCACATGCACTCAGTGTGGGGTAAGGTTACAAGTACACTGTAGTTCAAACTCATATTAGTTATAGAATATGTAATGTAATCAAATCAGATATTGCAAAACGTCACTGTTAAACACTACACTTGAATTTGAACGTATTTGAATTTAATTTAATTTCAATTCTACTTCCAAGATCTGTTTTTTGACAGAAGTTCAAATTCAATGTCATTGGCCGGGTTTCCCAAAATTGTTAAGAAGCTCTTAAGTGCTAAGAACTTCTTAGGAGCGTTGTAAGAATGTTCTAAGAACGCTCCTAAGAAGTTCTTAGGACTTAAGAGCTTCTTAACGGTTTTGGGAAACCCGGCCAATTGAAATCAGAACTTTGCACAACCCTGGTACAACCATGGTCACATTTTTGTCTACTTCTGAATGAATACAAGTGCACAGTGTCATAGTACCTGTGAATGTTTAGCCTAAATGCTAACAAATCATATTCCTTACTTCCATACTTACATACCCATTAAACATGTTACTAATTAAGTCACTGGTCATGTCCTTTATTCAATAAATTAATTACATTAATTTAATATTTAAACTGGGTGTTTGTCTGTTGGGTCCAAATAACTAAACTCAAAGTCACAACTGGAGCAGGCGGCCCAATTTTGAATTATGATTGCACTTTCCCTGCCTTTAGGGTCCTACATACAATTTTCTGGGTCCAACTGCTCTGATAAAGAAGCTGTGCATCAGGGGGGAAAATGGCTTAGTCATCTGTGTACCCCACTTCTTCCTTTGCGCTCAGCCATTGGAAGTGGCCCATTGTACGTTGCTGATCTTACCATCTTGTTCTGAAAGCACCAAGACTTCTGAGTGGTACAGAACACAGCATGTCTAGAATGCAGCATGAGCTCAGAGTGGTCTAGAATGAGAACGCAGCATGAGCTCGGAGTGGTCTAGAATGAGAACGCAGCATGAGCTCAGAGTGGTCTAGAATGAGAACACAGCATGAGCTCGGAGTGGTCTGGAATGAGAACGCAGCATGAGCTCAGAGTGGTCTAATGAGAACGCAGCATGAGCTCAGAGTCTAGATTGAGAACGCAGCATGAGCTCGGAGTGGTCTAGAATGAGAACGCAGCATGAGCTCAGAGTGGTCTAATGAGAACGCAGCATGAGCTCAGAGTCTAGATTGAGAACGCAGCATGAGCTCGGAGTGGTCTAGAATGAGAACGCAGCATGAGCTCAGAGTGGTCAAAGATCCTTCATTACTGACAAGATAGAGCAACATAATGCATCTCTATGGAGGCAAAATTCAAACAGTCCCTGTCTGCTGCAAAGACGTCATAATGGGATATCGATCTCTGTCATATTGGCAAGCAGTTCAGTTCAAAATAATGCAACGTCACTTTCTAGGTGCGCTTAAAGGGGGATTTGCCCCCCCCCCCCCCCCCCTTTGCGAAAACAGAATGCGGAAATGGTCGAACGTTTGCGCCTCTCGCTCCGCTTTAACCCTCTCTGGTGTTGTCTAAAATGTAACATGAGTTCAGACCGACAGGAAGAGGAACATGCATATTTGTGTGTGTGACTGTGTGTGTGCGTGTGTGTGTGTGCGCGCGCGCGCACGTACAGTATGCGACTGTGTGTGTGTGTGTGTGTGCGTGTGCATGAGTGTGTGTGTGTGTTATATATAAAAATATTACATTATGTAAAACAAAACAAGCAAAAGCAACAAAAAAGCGCATTGCGCATGAAGCAAAACAACAACAACGCAAACACTACAACAACACAGCAAAACAAACACTACAACTACAACTCCACAAAGGGGAGTGTGGTCTGTGGTGAGAGGAGCTACGGTTAGCGTACTCTAAGTGTGGTTAGGTTGCTATTTCCTTTATTCCGCATGTTTTTGTGCAATAGTTGCTCAACACTAAGGCGTAGTCTCCTCTAGAGCAAAGGTCATTGGTGCCAAGGCCAGGGTATATTTCTCTTGGGGCAGCCGTGGCCTACTGGTTAGGGCTTCAGGCTTGTAACCAGAGGGTTCCCGGTTCGATCTCCGACTAGTCCACGGCTGAAGTGCCCTTGAGCAAGGCACCTAACCCCTCACTGCTCACCGAGCACCACTGGCTGCGCTGGCAACTAACTGCTCTGGGTAAGTGTGTGATTCACCTCACTGTGTGAACACTAATTACGTTAAATTGGGTTAAATGCAGAGAAACAAATTCCTCTCACAGGATCAAAAAAGTATATATTCTATTCTATTCTTCTCTGAATATGACCATGCTGAACAGTCACAAGGTGAACTGTAAAGGTCATGAGGTCGTCCCAACGGCCATATGATTGTGTGCATCAGTGTCTCCAAAGTATACAGTAGGCCTACTCCTTTTTTTTAGTTCTCCGTGTTCTGTTGAATATTCCTCTTAAAGGAATAGTTCGGTATTTTACACTTTAAGCCCGTTTTCTGTATTGCCTAGCATGAAAACGAGTGTTAGACACCGAAACTCCTTTCTAAATCTGCCAAATTCCACAAACGGGCTCAATCGTCGAGATTTCGGTGTCAAACACTCGTTTTCATGCTAGGCAATACAGAAAACGGACTTAAAGTGTAAAATACCGAACTATTCCTTTAACAATGGTTGGTATTTTACACTTTAAGTCCGTAAACATAAAAGCACATAAAAGCACATAAAACCACTGTGAAAACCATGTGACGCCTGAGAGGAGCTGCAGAGAGGATGCGCTGATGTTTACGTCCGGAAGCGGAGCACAGGACCATAGCCAACAATGGGGGTCGCCATGACCCCAAAAGCGGTTATCTATTTTCGGCGAAGCTGCGTTGTATCTATTTTACTGAAACATGACAGTTGACATGCTTAACCCTTTCATGCACGCATTATGAAAAAAAGTGTCTAGATTTTTTTAGTGATTTTATTACTCTATATGAGCCCAATATTGAAAATCAGTTGGAATTTTTTAAAAATATGCTTTTATATAGAAGTTATGTTACTGTCCACGTATGTGGACAGTGCGCAACAAAGGGGTAAAAAACAATAAAATGTAATGACAGAAAATGTGGAAACTATGGCCCTCTACTTCCTCCATACTACCCACCCAGCCCTCTACTACCCCCATACTACCCACCCACCTCTCTACTACCTCCATACTACCCGCCCAACCCCTCTACTACCCCCATTATTGCTCACCGACCCTCACCCACCCCTCTACTACCCCCATATTACCCACCTCTACTACCACCACTACCCAACCACCCCTCTACTACATCCATACTACCCACCCCTCTACTACTAACCCACCCATCCCTCTAGTACTCTCATACCCACCCCTCTACTACCCACCCACCCCTCTACTACCCCCATATTACCATACCACCTTGGCATTACCACATGTAATTAGGTCATTATTTATAAATTTGTTTACCAAATGTTTGTTTCTTTGTAATTTAAAGCAATTAAAATCATATTTGAAAAAAAAAAAGAAAGGTCCTAGTTACAAAATCTAATTTTTGCCCATTTAACTCCTCTGTTGCGCAACGTCCACATACGTGGACAGTTGCTTTTTGGGGTCTACAAACTCCATTTTACATCCGATTTAATTTCTGAAAACATAGAGTTGTTCAACACACTCTCCTGTACAGCATAATATTTTTTTTACATGATTTTGCCTTCTTTAGTACTAGCTTTTTACAGATATGCCTGGAGCATTCAGCATATGGCCATTACTGTCACTCATGTTGAATTGATGATGTCATCAAGCAGTCAATATTCCAAATATAAGATGATACATATTCTTAATATATTGCCAAGGACCTACTTAAACTGCCCTGAAGTGGATTGGTGTATATCAACATGATACATAAGTAGAAAACAGAGTTAAAGTTACTGTCCACGCATGTGGACGTTGCGCATGAAAGGGTTAACTTATCATAGCGTGTATAAAAGTAAACTTTTCTATTTTATATTGGTTATATATTATGTAATGTATCCATGCTGAGGTTAGAATTGTCAACATTTTGCGAAGAGTTTTGAAAATATATTTTTTATCTTATTTTTGTAGGCAACATTGTACCATAACATGTTAAACTATGTATGTTTTCTTATACAAAAGAATAAGGCATATTTGTTTAGAGCATATTTTTATATAGCCAGAGACATAGAAAGCAGAATTATGTAGTTTTTACACCATAATAATATCTATTTTTTTGCAAAAAAGTATCATATCATTTTCACCCGCTGTGGACCCACTGTGGACCACTATCAGTGGGAACGCCCCTCGAGGATCGAGGAGGCATGTTGTGAAGCACCTTATGTCTTCGTTGGCAAGGCAAGACTGCATAACACACCTGAGTGCTGCGTTTTCAATTTTGCACATGTGTGCTTACACACCTGGTGGATGTGATTATTCAATTTGTTCATTAGTGTGGTCATTGGCAAGCCAGGGCTTTGTAATGAGAAGGAAGTACCTTAATCTTTATCTGTGTCTAAGGTGTGAAAATGGGCTTTATGGTTTGACATTCACTGTGTGTAATGTTTTGCAAAAAGTGTGAAGCTGAATTTATGCTACTCTGTGCAGGTGTTTTGCTTCCAAAGTGTTACGTTTTGTTAATTGTCTGATAATCTTAATTTTAGTGTGTAAACGATTGGAAAAAACTGTATTACAACAAGGCAATATAAGCTAAGTTGCCTACAGGCTACACCGTACCAGAGGGGATGAAGAGGAAGGAATCACATTGTCTGCTTGTACAACTGCCACATATTTACAAGGAATAGCTCTCTTGGCTCCCTTTTGTAGTAATATCTCTTGGTTGTTTGTATGAATGTGTGTGTGTGTGTGTGTGTGTGTGTGTGTGTGTGTGTGTGAGAGAGAGAGAGAGAGAGAGAGAGAGAGAGAGAGAGAGAGAGAGAGAGAGTGTGTGTGTGTGTGTGTGTGAACTGTTGTTTGTGTGTGTGTGTGTGTGTGTGTGTGTGTGTGTGTGTGTATATTTGAGTGAGTGTACGTGGAATGTGTGTGTATGAGTGGGTGGACTGTGTGTGTGAGTGTACGTGGCCGGTGTGTGTGAGTATGCGTGGCCCGTGTATGTATGCAGGGGTGTGTACATGATGATTCATGATGTGGCGATGACGCATGCATCTTTTCTTTCTTCACTTTCTTCACTTCTTCACTGTCATCTCCTCGTCATTCTGTTTGTTCTGCTCACTTGCCGCAGCATGGGCTACTTTTCTGGGGCGCAGGGGACAGCGCTACTCTGCCTGTTTTGGGGTAAGCGTCAGCCAAATGGAATGTCATGTAATGCAATGCAATGCAATGCAATGTAATGTAATGTAATGTAATGTAATGTAATGTAATGTAATAATGTAATGTAATGTAATGTAATAATAATAATAATAATAATAATAATAATAATATATTACTGATATTGCTGCAACACAACCACAATTACATGTACAATGCTTTTTAGATGAATATGATAGTTCAATATTAATATAATACTTTCAATGGAAATATATTTTCATCTTTGTGCCAAAAAAAAAAAATGTGAAGAGTAGATCCTCCTAGGTTAGACTGGACTATATTCAACTTTATTGAGTGCAAATAGACAGACAGAGACAACAAAAAATAGTTAACGTTGAAAGAAGTAAAGCAGTAAAGTGCAGAGTATGTATAGTACATGCGTGCGTTTAGCTTTTCAGGTGGTGAAACCCTTCAATGTGGAGACAGAGGTCTGGAGACACATAAACTTGACGGCAGCTGCGTGGTTCGGATACAGAGTGACACAGCTGGACAGTACCAGGTGAGGTAGAACTTCATGGTTCAGGCTGGATAGCACCAGGTGAGGTAGAACTTCATGGTTCAGGCTGGATAGCACCAGGTGAGGTAGAACTTCATGGTTCAGATGCAGGCTGGATAGCACCAGGTGAAGTACAGTAGAACTTCGTGGTTCAGATGGACAGCACCAGGTGAAGTACAGTAGAATTTCGTGGTTCAGATGCAGGCTGGATAGCACCAGGGGAGGTACAGTAGAACTGCGTGGTTCAGATATACAGTAGGCTGTCACAGCTGGATGATCGCTTTGTCTCTACAGTATGTACAGTAAAGTCATTAAATTCGATTCAATTAAAAAAACTTTATATATCCCCAAGGGGCCATTTCCTCAGGCAGGCATAATGAAGAAATAACATAACATAAAATACATATAATACAGGACCAAAGAAAGAACAGGACATACAGGGGCGGGGGGTTTTGAACCCTACAGAAATGACATTGTATTGTCTATTAAGTAGAATTATTCAATGTCGTATTGCATTTGAAGTGACCATGATGACATCCCATTAACTCATGACCTGCCACATGGCTGCCTTGTCTCTAGGCTGCTGGTGAGTTCTCCACTGGAGCAGTTCAGAGAGAGCGGGAGAGGGCGCGTCTACCAATGCCAGGTCTCTACGGGCTCCTGTGCACCTCTGCAGATACATGGTGACTGGACTTTCACTTCCCCTTGGGCTGAAAATAAGTCGGTTTTGCTATCTCTATTCTGTTCTGTTTTTCTTATTTTTATTCTTTCTATGTTATGGTTGAGTGTTGTGCTTTGAGAGCAAAGATTAACCGGAGTCAAATCCCTGGTTTGTTTACGCAAACCTGGCCAATACATTCTGATTCTATTCTGTCAATGTGTTTGCAGACAATGCATGACAAGAAGTAGATGAGTGTAAAGTGAAAATGTCACCTCTTTTTTTTTTTATCTAAACATGTAATTCCATGTGACCCTGTTACCGTCCATACAGTCCATCACTCAAAGAGGTCATTGTAAAGAACGGGCCTGACACCCCCCAGCCTGCACTGCCCATATATATACCATCATAGCCATCATTCACAGAAAACAGCTGAGAACAGTCAGTTCTTCTTGTGTCATTTCCAGGCTCATGACTTTGCATACTTCTGTGTTGAAACAGCTCCTAGCTCTGCAGTCAACCTGTCCTTGGGCCTCACGATGACCACGGGAGAAAATAGCTCAACTGCAGTGGTAAGAGCTAATCAATAACCCTCAATCTCACAGGGAGAGAAGAGAGGATGTTTGTTTTTGAGGGTCCGAATTGACATTGAAGGATCTGAATCCTTCTTGTTCTCTCCCTTCATCTGTCTCTGTCTGTCAGGTTTGTGGCCCTACCATCCCCAAAGAGTGTGATGGTCTCACTCTGTATGGAGGAATGTGTTTCAGCATCAGCCAGAGACTGTCAATTAGTGACCCTTTCCCCCCAACTCTAAGAGGTATAAGATCATCACCAATCAATCAATCAATCAATCAATTAATAAATCAATCAACCTACAGTATGTCTCTCTCTCGTCTCTTCCATCCAAAAACAGATTGCCAACAAGGAATTGATATAGTCTTTCTCCTAGATGGTTCAGCAAGCTTGTATGATCATGAATTTATTACAATGAAGCAGTTTGTCATCAATCTTATCAAGAAATTCATTGCCAAAGACACACAGGTGGGTGAGAGAGACAGACCCACAATTTATTCATCTTCTTTTCTATTCTCTGTACCTTAATCATTATTATTCATTATTTCTGCCAGGGCAGAATTATTGTCTGTCATGAGGCCCAAATGTTCCAACAGTGCATGACTTTACTGTCACGTTTCCCTTTTAGCTGCTGTCAGTGTCTGGATTTTTGTTGAACTTATCTGTCCTTGTTTTTGCAGTTTGCCATTGCACAGTATTCCAGTGGGTATGAAGTTCATTTAAACTTTGAACAATTCAACAAACATAAGGAAGCAAAAGACTGGGAGAGAGCGGTACTGGACATTGAGCAAGAGATGATGCTCACCTATACTGCCAACGCCATTAACACCACTGTGTGAGTCGTACGCTATGCTAATGCCATCAACAGCACTGTGTGAGTCGTACGCTATGCCAACACCATTAACACCACTGTGTGAGTCGTACGCTATGCTAATGCCATCAACAGCACTGTGTGAGTCGTACGCTATGCTAACGCCATTAACATCACTGTGTGAGTCGTATGCTATGCTAACGCTATTACTGTAACACCACTGTGTGAGTCTGCTATGCTATGCTAACGACATTAGGCGTGTTCAAGTTCAACTCCAAATGACCTCTTGCAGCAGCGAGAGCTGCCGGTGGCAGCAGGGGAGGGGATACAAACGCTGCTATGAAGTTGTACACTCTCTACTTCCCGTAGTCTAGACTTGACCATGTGACGAATCACGAGGCACGGACCTGCACAGACCCTTGTGGATATGAGGAGGTATCTAAACACCTGCACATACGTCAGGGATGTAAAAGCCAATTAGGGCAAAGACCTGACGTCATGAAGGCAGGGTCTAGGCTCCGCTGCGCTCCGCAGTACCTCCAAAGCTGCTGCTCCGCTGCGAAGCAGCTGCCTGGCCACGCCTTGCTCCCACGATAAGTTGAGGCCATGTGATACCGACTGCCGAGTCGAAAACACACCCATCTAGACCATCGTGGACAGATTTTTAACCACGCGCATCTTGTGCTGCGCAGCAATCTTGAACGCGCCTATTAACACCTGTGTGAGTCATATGCTATGCTAACGCTATTAACACCACTGTGTGAGTCGTACGCTATGCTAACGCCATTAACACCTGTGTGAGTCGTACGCTATGCTAACGCTATTACTGTAACACCACTGTGTGAGTCGTATGCTATGCTAACGCCATTAACACCTGTGTGAGTCGTACGCTATGCTAACGCCATTAACACCACTGTGTGAGTCGTATGCTATGGGGTTTTTTTTACCTTCAAAATGATGAGGGATTTATGGCAACACTTCCCTTCAACTAGGCTATTTATAAAGCCTGTTGTATAGCCCATAAAGTGTTCAGAACTAAAAGATTAAATAATCGTGGATCTATACATGCCAATAAAGTTTGTTTGAAAATTAATTAAGATGGAGATAGATAGATAGATAGATAGATAGATAGAGAGAGCATATTTCTAGCCTGGGTTTTCCCATCCTGCCTTGCACAGTGATTTCATTCATGCTGCTAAGGCAGTCTGGAAACTACCGTCCTAATGTTTGACTGAGATAGGGGTCCAATCACAGAATAGGGGGGAAAGCAAGACCATGATGAGCTATGCACAGACACATTTGATAGACATCCGTGGCGCCCAATGAATCAAATACGAGAAAATGAACGTCTGCTTGCCAGACCACGACTCATTTGAGAAGTGGTAGGCACTTGCCAGGCTAGGATATTTCTGTCTTCAGCTGGCTTCTCCCTGCACAGCTTTGAAGTGTTCTCCAAGAGGGCAGGGGCCCGGCCTCACGCCAGCAAGGTTCTACTGGTCATCACTGACGGCAAGTCCGATGACCCAGAGCACCTGAACTCGGCAATCAAGAACGCAGCCAAGAAAAAAATCACCCGATACGCAATTGGGGTGGGACCTTTCTACATTTAAAATACTATTAAATATGATGTCATTTGGCATTCATAAACATCATGAAGTATTTAATTGTCATATTGTTGTCTTTATATTATTAGGATACTTTAAATAGGCTAAGGTAAACCATTTCACATGCAAAGCTCCAAACTCCAAATGGCTAATGATTTGAAAGCTGAAATATCAATTACTGATATACTGCACTTGCTTGCTGGTTCTATGCTCACAGTTGAAAAGAACAGTTTATACAGCACAATGTCATTGAATATATCAGAGGAATAATATGCAAGCTATCTTGGAGTGTCAAATGTGTAAGCTGTTGGCTAGTTAGTCTACTTTATTCTCTTTACTTAATCCCTCATTTTTTGTTACATGTGGCTATTTTTGGTGACGAAAATGTAGGCTAATACTACGTAGCATAGTATCCAACAACACTCAAAGTAAGGTCTGCAGAATCACCACCATTATTTGAAATGCCATTTCCACCTTGGTGTCAACCATCTTGGAATTGTACAGGTTGGGAAAGTTTCTGAAGCCGAACTTAAGATCATTGCATCCAAACCAGTGGAAAAGCACATGTTCAAGGTGTACAACTTCCAAGCTTTGGATGGACTGAAGGAGACTCTGGAGAGGAACATCATATCCATAGAGGGTACGCTACCTAGCCTGACCAGCCGGGCCCACATGTAGATGGGAACTCACCGTAGGCAGGGCTCAATCGGAGGGGAAGGATAAACAGTTGTCTTTCAAATTCCCTCTCCGCAATAGGATAACGCTAAACAAATCATCTTCTTGTTTCCAAGTGGCAGGATGCGCAACCTTCCCTCTCCACGCAATAGGATAATGCTAAACGAATAATCTTCTTGTTTTCAAATAGCAGGATGCGGAACCGTTGCAACTTCACCAGTCACCATTATGTTAAGCCCGCCCAACGACTCTAGCCTAAATGTGCTGTGATTGGTCCGGTGATTCTTCCATTTCTAAGCTCCCTAGCTCTATGGATTGTTGCTAGACTGCCCCGGCAGCCAAATTAGATTTGCTGCCGCTAGGGGCGTTTAGATTTCTAGGCTATACGTTTCCCACAAAGACAGCCAGAGCTAGGGAATGACAAAGTAGTGGTCTGGGAACATACTGCCCCCTACCCATACACAACAAAAATACATTTCAAATATATTTTGAAATATATGTAAATATTCAAAACAAATATATTTTTGACAGCTAGAATGCCCATTTTTATATACTCTCTCACACACACACACAAAACAAACTGATTTGAAGTATATTTTCACAATTTTTCTTTAAAATATGAACATATAAATAGTAATATAAAATAGGCCCAAAAATATCAAATATATTTCAATGTATTTTTTTTCCTGTATGGGTACATTCAAAGTTCCCCAACCATAGCTGTACTGGTAGCGGCGGGGCAGGGTGCTAACACCTAAAGCCATGGATTTGATGGCCAAGCTGTTCAGGCACACTGAGAGCGATGCAAATGTATGTCTGATATGTTTAAGTGGCTCTGGAGGAAGGCATCTGTTCAACAAACATACTGTATGTGAATAAGTTAATTTATCAGAGGATCTGGCCTCTGGCTGTGCTTTTGATCATATGTTATCTGGTTGGTACTTTTAGGAGGTGGTGGTTCTACAGAGTTTGAGCTGGCACAAGAGGGCTTCAGTGCTGCACCGCTTCCAACTCCTGAGGTAAAAAGGAGAACTACTCAAACTTAAAATCTTCAAACTGCACCGTGGTTATCATTAAATGAGTAAATATTTCACTTATATACTCATCCTTATCCATTAAAAAAGAAAATAACCAAATAACTGAAAATATTACAAATTGTAATTCCTTTTGGCCTTTCCCCATTGTTAGGGAGGCATTGCGCTGGGTTCTGTTGGAGCATACCAGTGGAGAGGGGGCTATCAGAAGTACACACCCAGCGGAGAAGACTCATCTTTTCATGCAGCCAACCTTCTGGAACCACACGGAGATGACAGTTACCTGGGTGAGGATGGATCTTTAATACAACTCCAAATCAGAGGAACTTGGGACGTTGTGTAAAATGCAAATAAAGACATAATGTGAGTCTTGCAAAATGACATAGGCAACATACAGTATCAGATGTTTTTTACTATTTCATGGAAAATGTATGCCAGTCATTTAGGCTACTCTTTGTATGTTTTGAGGGTATTGCAACTTACGTACATATCCTGGGTAAAGTTCAAGATGTTTTTTATTTCAGAGGGTATAACGCTCATGTCACACCCATGTTCTAGGCTATTCTTTGGCCCTGGCCATGAGGAGCGGTCAGAGCTATGCTGTTCTCGGCGCGCCGAGGTTCAGGCATAAAGGGCTGGTGGTGGTCTTCCATCCTTCTGGACATCAGACGAATCTGGAGCAGAAGGGTAAACAGGTAACTGAATTCTCTGCACACACACACACACACACACACACACACACACACACACACACACACACACAAACACACATGCACACACTCTTTCTTGCTCTCCTTCAGTCTCAGATCGGGGCGTACTTTGGAGCAGAGGTGTGTGTGGTGGATTTGGACGGAGACTCCAACACAGATCTGATTCTGGCATCTGCCCCCATGCACACAGAGGGAGAGAGAGAGGGGAAAGTGTTGGTGTATCACTTTACAGAGGAGGTAAAATCTATTTGTATAAAAAACGAAATAATTACTGGCCACTCAATAATTATAACAACAGCATATGATGTATGTTTTCTTTAATGTATCATGACAATGTGGTATTTAAAAATGCCTAAAATACACACAAATGTCCTACAATGGCAACTCAAGGACAGGTATATTACAGGTTATGTTGTGTACTTATGAATGGTTTTGAATGCTTGAATAGTTTAGTAGATGTTTATGTGTTGTGTGGTGTTCTCCCAGGGCTCCATAGAAGAGCCTGGCACTGGCGTGTCCCTGCTGGGGCTGGAGGGTCAGAGGGGGAGGTTCGGCTCGTCTCTGGCCAGCCTGGCTGACCTGAACGGGGACAGGATCAGGGACGTGGCCGTGGGAGCTCCTCTGGAGGATAACGGACAGGGCAGCGTGTACATCTTCAACGGGAGGAGAGGAGGAATCAACCCCACCTACTCACAGGTGAGAGAGAGAGAGAGAGAGAGAGACAGACAGAGAGAGGGTGAAAATCTTTTTAATAAATCTTAATAAATAAATCAAAATGTGTACTTTAGGTTAACATGATTTAATGTTGTGCATACTGTAGAATACAATACCGTATACAGTATTACAAAATATTACAGTCTAGTATTATACAAAACACATTCACTAATAGAACTAACATTCACTACTCACAAAAAGTCAGGGATATCCGGCTTTCAGGTGAAGTTTCAGAATGGACCTAAAATCCACTATAACCTTTATGAGAAGTTAATGACCTTCTCTACATTTTTGAATGTGCATGTTCAACAGTTCAATGTTTCAGTACTTTTTGTACTGAAACATTACATTTCCCGAAAGCCAGATATCCCTTATTGTTTGTGAGTAGTGTGTTGATCCTAATCTAGTGTGCATGATGGATGGATGGATGGATTTCATGGATTCCATGGCAAGTGTAGAGACACATACATGAAGAGATGATGCCATAACCTCTGTTTATCTCCTGATTCCCGTTCTTATTGTCCTGTCTTCCTTTCTCTTCTCCCTTTATCATCTTGTCCTCCTTTTCTGATGTCTCTCTATCCCTCTCTAATGATGACAGAGGATTGTGGGTTCGTCGGTGCGGTCCGGTTTGCGGTTCTTTGGGCTGACCGTGGCCCAGTCTGCTTTGGACCAGAGTGGAGACGGGCTGCCTGACATCGCAGTCGGGTCCAAAGGAGCAGTTCTGCTGCTCAGGTTCTCACACACACACACACACACACACACACACACACACACACATCGCAGTCGGGTCCAAAGGAGCGGTTCTGCTGCTCAGGTTCCCATCTCATACTGTATTATTGTGACACACACTCTAACATGTACAGTATGTAGACACACAAACACACACACACACACACACGCACACACACACACACACACAGACACACACACACACACACACACACACACACACACACACACACACACACACACACACACACACACACACACACACACAAACTAACACTGTAGTATTGCAAGGGAGTGCAAAACTGCTGAGAGGGAATATAAAAGTAACTAAAAAAATATCACAATGACCATTAGGGGGCATCATAGAGTTTCACTATGTCCTCTCTCTCTCTCTCTCTCTCTCTCTCTCTCTCTCTCTCTCTCTCTCTCTCTCTCTCTCTCTCTCTCTCTCTCCCTCTGTGTTCCTCTAATGCATATCGTTCCAGGTCCAGACCTCTTGTTTCCGTGGAAACTGAGGTGTTCTACAGTCCTTCTAAAATCTCCACCAGCATCTTGAACTGCTCTGCACAACTCGGTATCAACGCCACGGTGTGCTTCCTCATGTCAAAGGTCGCCCCAGGCTCCACAGGTCATTCTCCAAACAGTCCGCCAGCCAGATATGACGCTTAACGGCCTCTTTTTCTCCTCAGACCCATCAGATTTGTGTTCAGGAAGTGACCCATACCACTACT